>NW_003214508.1:72173-73473 GCF_000006405.1 Perkinsus marinus ATCC 50983
AGATATTCGTGTCACCACGACTGGAGGGGGTCGGCAGTGGGTACTCCAGTGATAGAGATGGCTTTCATCATGTTGGGTTCAGAAATGACGCTGGTTTGATAAGCGAGTTCGGGGCTGAATACAGTGGGATTCTTTTTATCTGTGCTTCACCTGGATGGACCTAAGATTCACTTCGGGTCTTTGGATACGACCTATAACATCTTCTGTGACTGCTCCTTCTGATGATACTGGAGCCTAGACTCTCATGTATTGGACATATGTTGATTTTCGGGCTGAAGTCGAACTCTTTGTGGGGCCGCCGTGGGCCGCCCTTGGGACGGCAGGGGAGAAGGAAACACAAATGCCTATAGATGTAAACGAATAATTATGTTGTTGACGGTTCTCGGGCTCCCTCTTTGAGTATGTTCGGTGAAGTTTTGATCTGCGGTTGCTTCGCTCCGCCTAGTTTGAATGTATTTTTCGGCAGCACGTGGACAATCAAATCGAGCCTTTTCTGCATGGTGGGGTTATGAGAACCTATCGATATGAGCATACCGCCAACAATGTGGCAGTAGTGTTCCGAGTCATGGACAAGGACCATGGCACTCCCTAGATTGATGCAGGTCCGAAGAAATAGCCAGCCTAGGGATGATGAACCAATGCCAGGTTCCTCCACTATAGTACTAGTTAACACCATAGATGACGATTCCTGTTGGTCAGATGCGGTTTGTATGAATGCTAGCCGTTGATGACATGAATGCTTCTGAACCGACACTATGTGTTATTCGCTGAGGGGTCTTGAGGGAAATTGCTTAGTAACTTGTTGGGTTAATCTTACTCAGATGTAACCCAGCCAGGACATGTATATTAGTTTGTCATCATGCCCATTTGCATGGTACAGACTTCTGTTGTGAAGGTGGTTTTTGAGAGCTGTGTAATTCGCGTCACTTTCACTCGAGCTACGAGCCCACTACTGGACTTGTAGTTGCTATTGTGTCGGCTGTCTCCTCAGCACAGGGGCTTCGCCGTAATCTATTGCAATTACTTTCATACTCGTCTAGGCTCAGATCGTCTCTCTATTTCTCTGTTTGGGATGTCGTCTTGAGAGGGTACGAATATTTCGTCGAGTTCCTTGAAAAAGTGGCGTCGGTCTCCACATAGGATTCCTTCTATTCTGGGTTTTCTGATCTAACGCTGTTCGCTTAGGCTCGTGTTAGATAAGGAAGGCTATTGAGTTGAAAAGTAGTGGTGTTTCAGTACATAGTTTAGTGTCTCGAAAGATGGGAAGAACCAACGCCTCTGAAGCTCAACGTAAGCGTCT
>NW_003214508.1:73573-93775 GCF_000006405.1 Perkinsus marinus ATCC 50983
TTAGTAAGCATCCTAAGCAAAGCTTTGCCGAGTGTTTCCCTGGCGTCACTGTATAGAAGGTTTACTCCTAGACTTAACCCCAGATGGTCGAACTATAAGTTGCTGCACACATTGCAATGCTCCTACACCTTGTGTTAAGTGCCGGTTCGAGGGATGATGGGTTAAACGGCTGATATCATTGCGTGGTGAAGTATCTGGTCCCTCAGAGACCAAACCCTTTATCATGGAATAGCCTCTCATCAGTAGTGAAGATCCTGTTTCCTCGCCGTATTATACAATGTGTTTAGTGGAGTCATCTTAGCTCGTACTTTTATATGGCTCTACTGCACTTTGTATCACACTTTGTCTATGGTATGGTTTCCTTCACCGGTTGCATGTACTATGAAGAGCTCGGGAGGAGTAGTACATTAGGGATTAAGCTCACTACTGCAGCGGTAGTATCAAGTCGTGAGGAGGGTAGAGAGTTTAGTCGTTGAGGCTCCTATACTCAAGTCAAGCTTGTCAGCGTAGTCGTTTGCTATGTCTTGCTTTGCCACTAGTAAGACACAGATTTTAGGCTCAGGTTTTACGTTTGGGTTAGAGCGAGAGAAGAGGCATGTTCTCGGACGTCCTCAATTGGAAGCCTTCAGAGTCGCCAACACAGCAGGTTTTGCCGAGGTACCCTAGAAGTGTCTCGAGCCAATATGTGCTCCTTAGTGCTTTTCTGGTCGAGGGATCATGGATCAACTTCTACAGAGAAAGAGGATTCTGGACAGTTCAGGTGGAAGGGACACGGCTGGTTTCCTGTATTCGCAGTACGTCTGACACGGCAGCTCATCGCAGGGCAACAGCTCGACGTGGACCTCCCGAGTATTGGCTGCGGCCGATAAAAGTGGGCCGCTGGAGAGCTATAGTCCGTCGTGCTTGAACGATCCGAATCAAGGTCTGGCTCGGAGGTCTACCGTCCCCACTCACTGCTTTACTCCGACTTCCTCATGAGTTACTATCGATGACTTAGTGTATGAGGCATATTCGAGCACCAATGGGAAGTGAGGAGCTCGATGGTCAGTTGTTATTCACTATAGTGTGCGTTAAAGGGGAGAAGGCTATCGACTCCTCGGCACTATTAGAGGCCCTCGTCTTTGTAGTATTATAAGTTTGGTTATTACTGTTATTATAGACCAGGTTGGCATGACCCAGTAGGAGGGTCATAGACCGTTCCACATATTGGATAGCATGAGAAAGGGCGTCATCGCTCTGCAGGGCCTTGCCTTGGCAGTTGACCTCGAAGGACCAGTGTCGGAGTATCCGAACTTCCGTAGAAGCGTCAGTGTCGTGAGTGCATCTCCTCCTATTGGTAGTGACCAGGAAGCAACAGTAACAGCGCCCGTGAATAATCCATTCACGACCTGTCTTACTGTCAGGAACCAGGTTGCCCCACAAGGTAAGGATCGCGAACATTCTAGGGTCACTGCTTCGGGGCAATAGTCCAGGCCTAAGACTCGGAGAATCTCCAGTCCGAGCCCATACTCGCTACCTCTATATCGGTATCACCTGTTTACGCGATGCTGCACCAAGACTGTTTCTCATGTGTGTTTGTGATACATGCTAGTGTTATTTTGCTGGTCTGCTAGTGTTGAGTTTGAGGAGTTGGGGGGAACATCGTGGCCAACATAGTAAAGTCCTAATGTCCGCTGGAAAGTCAAGTTCGAGCAACACCACTCTGCGTCAACCCAAGGTGTCCTTAGTCCCGATTATCATCCTAATGTGAGTGGGCCAATTCAAGTGTGGTGTATGAAGTCACTAATGTCAGCTATATGATGGGAATGCTGATTTGCGATATGACTTTCGACATACAGGGTACAGGGGAGGAGTGTCGAAGCTATTACTGCAGACAGTTTGAAAATCTCCAAACTCCTCTGGGAGCCGCCAGGGTGGGCTGCTCAGCCATCACCACTCGGACTCATTTCGAATAGTAGGTTTTTGTCCCCACAGGAGTAGCTGGTATTATCATCTTGCGGGACTACTACCTCAACACCAACAACAAGTTGGCACCAATGCACAGCGTAACCCTTCAGGCCGCGGCTGTGGTGCTACTCCTTCTTATGGGTAGTAGTACCCTTTTTCCTCGCAGTGTTGGTCCTACTGCTTATCTTAGGGTTGGGTACCATGGGCCTGTCCTTGATGGCAGTACACTCGGCATGCCCCGATGGCACTAGTGAGCTGTGGGATCATATCGTACGTCGCACTCTGTTGCCGGTAAGCGTGTGCGAGTGGCTGTCGAGATTGCTGAGTTGTCGTGCAAGGTCCATACCGTTATGGGTTTCACTCTAGGAGGAGCCGCCACCCTGCTCTGGCTGGCCCGTCGAGTTATAGAGTCCAGTCCCAAAACTGAGAAGCTGGAGTAGACCACCTATAGACCATCGTTAATCTGTCATTGAGTTTCCAGTCATTGTCTTGTCCGAGTTATTCCTATCCAGTCACCAGGTCAGAGGCCTGCAAGTGGATTATGGTCCACGGGGTCCTTATCCAGAGAAGGCATTCAAGTGCCCGAATTCCACGTTCTGAGTATGGGTCATCTTTACACGTCTCGCATGGCTGTGACAAACGAACCACAACGTTGTGCATATATGGGCGATTCATCCGTATCACCTTGATCAGCCCCAGGACACTTTTCAACACTGATGAGCGCCAAACCACCTTCGGGATGGTCCTTAGGCGGCCCTACTGGGCTCTATAGGCCCCACCCAATCGTATCATTTTGACCGACTCAAAACCCAATGAGTACTCCTTATCAGAAACGACACTTAGCATGGTAGGAGTCAGTCATCAGTACAGCTCTGTCGGGGCCAATGGTGGCAGACCACGGGCCTCTCGAGCCTCCTGCTCATCCCGGTGGAAGCTACTGGCGTACTTATCGATCCACTCCCTATCAGTACAATGGTTATGATATGACTACTATTGGTACCGTCTGGTCTGGTAGTAGTCGAACCTCCGCATGTGGTCCTCGAACTGCATGCCGCGTCGATGCCAGATCCTGGACTCAGCCGTAATGTACCTAGGAAGTGTCGAACGTGTGGTACGAACGATGCTGAAGCATATCCCGAAAGTGTGGTACATCACATACGAATAAGGGTAGGAGTAAAAGCAAAAACAACAATTTTCCCATATCCCCCCGGCCCGTCGTACGGTGCCCATTCCCTCTCGTAGGACTTAGGGGCTCTGCCGTCCCTCAGAGCCATCCGCATATCCAGAGTAACAGATCTCGGCACTTCCTTCATTATGTATACTTTATGGAAGTACTCGTTCATCGGCATCTACCATCCAAGGTGGCCCATCACAAACTCAGCGACTACCTACTACCTCACGGACCACCAACTGCATCATATTCTGCAGTTTCTTCTTCCGAAAGTAGTACCCAGCCCTCTGTTGGTGTATACTCATGACCCTAGGACCACGTTCGGTCCAGATCCGACCTGAGCCCACCAGTGAGAGCCTAAGGACCTGTCCTATCCTCACTTATATACAGCCGAGCTGGGTCGTACCCGTGGTGGTCTACCATTCTCGTACGGGCACGGTACAGCTGATGACAGACTGTCGTAGCACGCATGCCCATAGACCTACCAGATCCCTCACTGGCTTGGCACTAGGCCGGCATAGAGCCTCCATCCAGTCAATCGCATCCTGCAACTGCTTTTTCTGACACAACATAATCCTAGCGGACCAAGCGAAGCCCATCCTACCCTGAGAAGACGTCCATAGACCCATAGCCTCTTGAGTGACAAGTTCATGTCATGTACCTTGAACCGCACTGATGGTCCCGGGTCCGACCGTATCTACCCAAGATGAACCAACCCGTTAATGGAAACCTATATTTCCATCATCTTAATTCCTCCGAAAAAATAGTTTTTTTCGGACGCCAAATCATAGTAGTGAAAATTCTGGCTCTATAGAGCCATAACAGACACAACAGTAGAGTTCTCCATGGCTTCTTCGACCAAGGCCAATCATGGCGGCTGGTATCCGGAAGGTTGCCGGTTCGATTCTCGGATGACGTACTGGATCCACGACGTAGTTTCCCCCTTAGTACATCGCCAGCCCTCTGCTCATCTGGATCGCTATAACGTGGCCATATGTGTTTCCTCCTCCGAGATATGGCCTGCCGTTGATGCGCTATTTTCTGCTTCCATGGCCACCAGTTCCTCCTAGGAATGTAGAACTTGTAGCGTCGACCCTACCGACAGAGGAAGCAACGCCTCCAGAACCAGTAACATATCCATCAGTATTACAACTAAGCTGTCCCTGCCCAACCCGACCGGCCCTGCACCCATGGTCAACCCCCCGGGCACTATGCTGGTCAGCCGACCACTGACCGTGGACAGCGGTAGTCTAAGGGTCGACGCTGGGACCAGGAGCATCTACTGTGAAAAGTCGAGTGAGTGCATATTTTTTAATACTACTAAACTCAAGTAAGTCAAATTGGTGTTGAGTAGTTAGGAATACTGCGATCGTACAGAGTAAGGAAGCATGTAAAGCGAATCGATGGTAGTCAGGACCTCCGCTTCACAGCCTCCCAAGTGCTCTGGAGTCCACTTTTATTGCCTACTATAAACAGATGATGAAACGTACAATCCCGACCCTAGGCACCTGGCCTTGACCGTCGTTTCCACGATAGCCATAGGGCTAGTAGTACCAGGAAGCCTGCTAACACTCGTACGCGCCGTCGGATCGCCTGAACGTGGCCAATGTAATGGTAGGCTCTGGTTCATCGTTAATACAGTGAGCTCATCCTGAGGGGTCCGATGGGACTGCCCGAGTCGACCTAATATCAATTCGATATTCTTCTCCTCCAGCTTGCCCGACTTCACATAGTTGAGTACCTGGCCATATCAGCGTGCAGCCGCCATGTGATTACTTTCTATCACCCCTCTGAGCCAGGACACTAGATCACCGGCACGTGCATATATCATACCACAATGATGGTAAATTTGGTCCAAAAACATGGTATGCATCTCTAGCATCTGATTGAATCGACCGAGGGACTCTGCCGTTTGAGTAAACCACAGGTCCTGTTGGTGTCCAGGGGCTCCCATAAGCCCACCAGGGTAGCCGTAAGCCCCTCCACTATACAGACCACCTACTACGGACCATCCACACACAGAAGGGCCTGGACGAAGCCTTACCTCCATAGCCACCAAAGAGACCACCACCACCACCGTACCTACAATGGTCAATGCCCACCTAGGGCCGGGTTCTGCCCTACAGTCCCGTGGCCCCTCCTCCTCCCCCGTACATGCCGTACCCACTCGGGTACATACTTGTCGTAGGTGATGTCGGCAGGGGCGCGATAGTGGTCTCAGGAGGGTCAGCCTGCTGGTCAGCATCGGCTGGTTGGGTTACTGTTGTTGACGACGACGGCACTTGCCATGGCTTGGGAGGTGCCATTAAAAAGGAAGACTAAGAGTGATGGACGAGAGCAAGAGCTCAACACTGGCATCGGAGAGAAGGAACGATAAATGTTATCATCGTAGAAGGTCTCGCATCCGGGCCTGCTGGTCGTGGATCCGCTGGGTCGACCGGTCGGTCCTGGTATGGACCTCATCCAGGGTCTGGTTCTGTCGATTTATCTCGCGATTCATCTCCACCGTTCTGAAGTTAGAGAACGTTAACCGAGTACTACCGGAACAGGGCTGCTACCTCGCATGGATGCCACCAAGCACACTACTGATACCATCTAGGTGTTTATCCAACTCGGAATCGAACTCAGACCTCTGCTGTTGTTCTTTCTGAGCGCTGCTCGGGGGAACTGCTTCTCCCGAGTGAGGCTCTATGACCTTAGTCCCAGCGGATGGGACCACCTTCTGGTCCTTGCTCGACAGACCATCTGGAGCACTATGATCGGTCTTGGCGGGCTTAGGGATATCCCTTTTGGGCTGACCACCCCAAGCGTTCCGCATTCTACCACTCCAGGAGGACAGACCCTTGAGGAGCCACGACGATGTGTCGAGATTGGATTCAATCTGACCAGAAAAGTTGCTCACTAGCAGTGCTGCAAAAAATGTTCGCTTTGCTCAGCTGAGCTCAAAATTTTCCTCACTAATCATAGGATTTCATATACGAATAGGGAGAATATATACGATTAGTGTACAGAAAGTAACAAGGATTTTCCTCAGAGTTTTCACATTGTCACCAACCATGCGCAAATTTTACCACACTGCTCGCTAGTCAGCATAATGTCCGACCTGTTGACTGTTCTCGTTTATCCGATCGATTTGTTCACCCTGACTCTGGACAATCTCCGCCGTCCGAGCTGAGCAAATATAGGATGCCAAAACTAGCTACTACACTGAGTCGACTAAGTAAGGAAATTTCAGAAAATTTTCACTATGATCAGCCGCGGTGTGACGTCCCCACTGTACTAGGCCCCTCGGGGAGATTCTTAGAGTGTTCTAACCTGAGACTTCATCTGTGTCATGAGCCTTGGCCATGGTCGACCTGACGGTCGCCATCATTTCCCTCTGTGTTGAGGTCAATTGCTCCTGTTGCTGCCCACCTCCAAGAAGATCCATATGGTGGACGGTATAGAAATCGATTACTTGGGCGCACGCGACGTAATACGCGATGTGACATGTGATGAACGTTTGAGACAGATTCGAATCTCCCAAAGGGCGTTTCTAACGCAATTATTACTCGGCAGTTTCCACACACATTACTTGGTCAACCATATATGGATTCGTATCTCATTTAATATTACTAGATCGGGAGCTTTCGACCATTATCGAACTGCACACTTGCATACGTACGGACGCACGCACACACAAAATTTTTGTGAAGTGAATACGCTCGGCACGGTACAGCTGAACTTAGTCGCACTGATCGGCGTCGATCTAAACCGTCACCTATTTCCGATGACTTCGATCATATTTCGTGGTCTATCAAACTGAACACGCGTTGAAAGAAAATGAACAAAAAAATTTTAATCGAACTTGTGTTCCTCGATTGCACTACTCTTTTCTCAACGGTAGGGTGCCTCATGACGTAGATAATAAATCTTGGTGGAAATGTGGGACGGTGTGTTTCATCGCATGGGATGAGACTATAGAATTCCGTTTTCCCTTCATGACCGGCAGCAAGATTCACGTCGAGAATCCTGTGGTTGAGCTCGATGGTGACGAGATGACGAGGATTATCTGGGCCTGGATCAAGGAGAAGCTCATCCTACCTTATCTTGATATTGATATCAAATACTACGACCTATCTATCGAGCATCGTGATGCTACTGATGATCAAGTCACTGTCGATGCGGCTAATGCTATTAAAGAGTATAATGTTGGTATCAAGTGTGCTACTATCACGCCAGATGAGGCACGTGTGAAGGAGTTCAACTTGAAGAAGATGTGGAGGTCTCCCAATGGTACCATCAGGAACATCCTCGATGGCACTATCTTTCGAGCGCCGATTCTCTGCAAGAATATCCCCAAATTGGTACCTGGCTGGACCGAGCAGATCATCATTGGTCGTCATGGTCATGGTGATCAGTACAAGGCCACTGATGCTGTAGCCGGTCCTGGCAAGTTCACCGTTACCTATACTCCTGCTGGTGCTACTGAGCCTGTCACTCAGCAAGTGTTCGAGTTCAAGGACGGTGGGGGAGTTCTCATGGGCATGTACAATACTGACAAGTCGATCTATGGTTTTGCCCGTTCCTGTTTTATCTACGCCCTCGACATGAAGATGCCACTTTACCTTTCTACTAAGAATACCATCCTCAAGAAGTACGATGGTCGTTTCAAAGACATTTTCCAGGAGATGTACGATAAGGAGTACAAGGCCAAGTTCGAGGAGCTCGGCATTTGGTATGAGCATAGGCTCATCGACGATATGGTGGCCCAGGCGATCAAGTCCTCTGGTGGTTTCGTTTGGGCCTGTAAGAACTACGATGGTGACGTTCAGTCGGATATCGTCGCTCAAGGGTATGGCTCATTGGGATTGATGACATCAGTTTTGGTCTGTCCCGACGGTAAGACTATCGAGGCCGAGGCTGCTCATGGTACCGTCACTCGCCACTATCGTCAACATCAGAAGGGCCTCAAGACATCTACTAACCCGATAGCCTCCATCTTTGCCTGGACTCGAGGTTTGTCCCATCGAGCCAAGTTGGATGGTAACGAGCAGTTAGCTCGTTTCAGCCAGGCTCTCGAGCAAGTTTGCATTGAAACCGTCGAGAGTGGCGCCATGACCAAGGACTTGGCCTTGTGTGTCTATGGTTGCAGTCCTAGCGAGATCAAGGAAGAGCAATACCTCACCTCGGAGAATTTCATGGACATCTTGGCCAGGAATCTCGAAAGGAAGATGGCTACATTTCAGTGATGTTGACGATGAACAGTATGTTGGTTAATTTTTTTGTTACATTTGACGTTTTTTCGAATAGGCGTCGGTTGGCCTGTTTCAGAGAAGAGAGGATGTTAGGTGTACTTGAGTTGTTAAGCTTTGATGTCGAATATTCTTCTATTCACGCGATAGTCAATCTCGGTGCTGAATATGAGCATCGAGGGCAGGGTAACTCGCGGTACATAATATACAAATCCAATGGAAACAGGCGTGAGTAGGTTCATAGTAGGATAACTCGTTGGTAGGTACCGGTACAGTGTTGCATGCGATTCTCATGATAGTAAGGGCGCATGCGTAGCACTCATGACATGCTCTGTCTGTAATGACTCATTACTAGGGTGCAGTTAGTGTTGTAGTCTGTTTCCAATCAGCTATTGCTTTTACAGTACTTGTGATTAGAGTATCGAGGTTCCTTTCTGCCGTTTGGCCGCTTCGAAGAGTTAGGCAGTAGAAGAATATATCGGGATTAAGTTTTTCCCCTATCACTCGACATTCTCTCGTTATTCATCATCTTCACTACGTTCGTTGTTACTCTGTATCTGAGGCATCGGTCCCCATACAGGTTGTCACTGATCTCAACGGTACGAATAACGAGTTCACGGCTCCCTGTTGTGAGTGCTTTTCCTCCAAAATTGTTATTGCACAGCCATTTTGAACAACCCGTCTTGAGTACCATCATCCCAGAGTCCCCTTCATGCGTCCTGGCCTCAGTGGTGTGAAATTCCGGAGTGTACACCTCGTTATACGCGGAAGCATCAGGATTAGCTACTGCCTTAGAAAGTAAGAAACTCGGAGATTGTCAAGTTATGTGGACAATCTCCGAGTTTCTTATTTTGTACAATGTCAACTTATGTGGCTTAAGACTGAAAATCGAAGTGTCCTCAACGAATGAGCCCATCCGGATATCCCGGACCAGACCGGCCGCTAAGCCTTCCCACGTGGAGTGGTCTACACACAGCAATTACCAGTGGTAATTTACCATCTGCGTACACGGGGAAGCTAGCAACAGTTGCAGATTTGAGTTCTAAACTGCGTGACCAATCGTGAGTATCTGGTCGTAGTAAATTGATCAGCCACACCTTTCCCTCGATGACTCGAATATGTAACAGTCCATCCCAGTGTATGGTCAAGTATTAGAAGAAAAATGGTTTCATCACAGAAAATGCCTTCACTCCTTAGCATTCCTTGAAGAGAGTGAGCAGCATTGTCCAGTCAACAACGCCTGTTATAACTATCAATGTGAATACAGTCGAATGATAGGATCGCACTAGTCAACTCTTCGCCGACCAGAGCCAGTCATTTCAAGACATACTTTTAATAGGCGTTAGTGTTTGTTGCAAAGCGACTAGGGATTTCAATTCCCTGAGCCTAATTTCTTTGGAAGAGTGGAAATTGCACTTGACCATTGTACTGGAGTATTGAACGCAACCATGGTGTTGTAAAGGAAATGGTAGATTATAGTAAAGATTCGCAACGATAATCGAGAATGTGAGGTAGCATCTCATTGAGCGCATCACAAAGATTCTCAATACTAGTCTTGCCCTTCATACTCACTCGCCCTGTTGAGAACACATCAACTGTCACACCACGACCGGGGTCACGGAGGACAACCTAACATGGACATTTCACAAAGACAACCTACAGGAGTAAACTCACTGCTGGGTAACGGCTAGGCTCATAGGCAACCACATTGGCAAATGCAGGAGCCCTAGAGAGGCCCAATAGGTTCATAGTAGAACCCAAGTCGTATGTCGCTAGGATGTTGTCGCAGGTGAAATCGGAGAACTTAACACGTTCGCAACTGCAGGCACATGATGATAGTGCCAGAAATACTCCGCAGCTACACTCACTTCATACGAGCCTTCAGTCGAGCCGCAGTACGATGCATAGCCAATCGGGCGTCTTCAGGGCTGGCAGCTCCCGTAGCCTGTATTTTACCACTACGGAACACCGCAATGGTACCTGACCATGGTACCAACCATATCACACTATAGAGATACCTCAACCTACACTGTGGACGCCAGTAGCGTATGCGTACGCAGGGGAATTTAGAAGGATCGTATTCGGCGTTACGAAAGCCTTTTACTATCTGGAAAACTCTTCAACGACGTTACAAAAGTCCACCTACCTGTGTCAATTCGAACGTAGTATTTAGATTGGCATGAGCCAGTACGTTCTGACAAAATATGTCCTCCGTGGAAACGCCTAGGCCGGAGTCAGTCGGTGACCCCTCCAGTAGGGGGTTCACAACAGCCATCGCATTCATTGTTTCTGCCATTGAGAAGTGACCCTTCGCTGCTTTAAACCATCCAATGTACTACATACATGCGCAACCGATGAGGACATAAGAAACGACGTCGTCACGTTGAATGAATCATTGAAATCAAAATAGAAATCAGAATGGAATATCCCCGGTAATATCTGGCTTCATCTCGACGAACACAGTCTTCATCTGTGTATAGTGGTCAATCGCATACACGGAGTTTTCCACGCCGATGCCCGACTGCTTGTGGCCCCCAAAGGGCAACTCCGAAGGGGTTACGTTATAGTTGTTTATCCAGCAAGTACCTAAAGGGAATCCCACACTACCCTACTACAGTACTTCGCCTCACGTACCAGCTTGTAACCGCTGCACCACCCTGTGAGCCCTCTGAAGGTCCTTAGTGAAAACCCCAGCAGCCAAGCCCATTTCCGTATCATTAGCCCGCTGTATGACCTCCTCCTCGTTATTGAACGAGAACACCTACATCAATTGATTACATACAAACACGGAATTCATCTAGAGTAGTCTGATAGTAGTAATTGCATAGAGCCATAGTATGGATCTGTCCAAGAGCTGATCCTACCTTTCTTTGAGGAAGGTATGGAAAACTGCCTTCATGAAGGCAAATGAAATGATAAAACGTCATATTCGTAAATGAAACTTACGTGTGCTTTCGCTGATGAAAAATGGGAGTACCGACTTCGGCCAATATCAAAATTTCACTACGAATTTGATTTTTTTCACTCTACGACAATCTAATTTGTTGTACATTAAAATGTTGTACATTGACGCTCTACACTCACCGTCATAACAGGGCCAAATATCTCTTCCTTCGCGATTTGCATATCATCTTTGACATGTGAGAATACAGCCGGGGACATGAAATTCCCTCGGGCCAAGGACCCCTTCGTGAGACGCTCTCCACCACACTCTAGTTTAGCTCCTACAAGGGGAGTTTCCTACCGCGATCAACTACAGCCTGATTATCACCTTCTTCTTGTCCGATGCGGACATATTCCATAATTCTATTCATATGACTCTCACTAATGATAGCACCCATATGGGTGTCGGGGTCCATGGGGTCGCCAACACGAATCCTCTTGGTACGATCAACGACTCGCCTCAAGAATGTATCGTGTATAGATTTGTGTACGAATACTCTAGTACCTAAATCGAAACATAAGAGTGAATCAGTCAGTAGTATGTTAGTTTTCACCATTGAAGAATATAAGTGTGCAAAAACCAATGAAAATTTCCAACACATGTAGTTGGTTATCTGCGTATTTTCCCACATTGTGAACTACAATGGCATTATACCTCTAGACCTACCATTAGAGCACACTTCCCCCTGACTGAAGAAGTTGGCTGCCAGTACACTCGCTACAGCATTGTCGATATCAGCATCATCAAATACGATCACAGGGGACTTCCCGCCGAGCTCCATAGTAACTTTCTTCAGCGTACGAGCGCTGACTTCTAGTATACTTTTCCCAGTACCTAAACGACTATCCCAACACGTCGACCCACCCTGGCCATACCAACTTCACCGGTCACACTGATCTTGTTTACTCTGGGGTGCTCAACAAGGCGTTCACCTGCATCCCTTCCCGTGAGGACGTTGAAGACCCCCGAGGGCAAACCCGCCTCGCTGTAAATCTCGGCGAGCTTAAATGCACTTAGTGGGGTTAGTGATGCAGGTTTGAATATCTATCAAGAACATAAGGCCAGTATTCTGATCAGCATTACCATGCTATTCCCGCAAGCCAATGCAGGGGCACTTTTCCATGCGGCGATCTGCAGTGGGTAGTTCCATGCACCAATCCCTGCACATACCCCCAGAGGCTCCCTTATGGTGTACCCGAATGATCCTGAGCCCATCACCTGCGACGATAGTCACCAACAAGGCTTCTACTAATCTAATACCGGTAAGTACTGGCCCTGAACACATGCTGTACTGGACAGGTTGGCGTAGAGCTCTATGGTATCAGCAGCAGTGACGACATCCACATTGACGGCCTCAGAAAGCGGCTTTCCAGTGTCCGCAGATTCTAACACGGCTAACTCATAAGCATTCTCTCGGAGTAACTACAGGAGTAGTCATTACAAGTAGTGGTCATCATCGCCGCCCTACCCTTTGAGCTCTATGAAGTACTCGGCCCCTTTGGGCCCCGGTCATTGCATACCACTCCTTCTGCCCTTCAACAGCACTAGTTACGGCCTCCTCAACGTCCTTAGAGTTCGCCGCTTTCAACTGATACAGTAAGTTCATCACAGAAAGTACAGCCCTGTTACACTGGCTAGAGTCTCTCCGGTTGCTGGATTAATGCTTGTGAATATATCACCCCTTGCTGCCCGCATGGACCCACGCACATAGATGCCCAAAGTCGACACTGCTCGAGTTTGACGTACGGAAAGAGATAACATACCACTACTGATACAACACCTGTCATTGGACTCCTCACAGGCCAGATCCGGGTCATGTATGAAACTACTAGAATTCTTTCACTACCTACGTACTTACCTTAAAACGGTGAAGAACTTGAAAAGCTGAGATAAGATCGTTGCTCTATGGGTTGAGAAGCGGCAAGTTGACTCACAAAGTGCCTCAAATTCACCCTAAAATCAGGAACCTGAGTAACTACGCACGTAAGTCTGGAACCATGCGCAAAAAATCGATCATTCGGGCGCGCGCTAAGGTGAAAAAAATCTTTCTTGTACCTTTATGTGATTATGCGGAGGGCACATTGTGGAATGACTCGCCGTAAGGTGGACGGTACTTAATAAGGTGTACCTAAACGTGAGGTGCATCTCAAAGCGCCTTAAATCAGAAATCCTTGTGAAGTAGGCCTCAGGGCGCACCCACAGGGGCCCATTTCACAAGCCTCGGTCAGGCACGGAAATCGTAAGGCGCTAGGCGATTATTGCACCTAACAGCGGTTAGGCTATTTCACAAAGGCTGAAAATCGGGGGGGCCTTATGGTAAGGCAAAGGACCTTAAGGTGCCCTACCTTATAGGTCCTGTGCCTGTCAGGTGCAAGGTCCACCTCCTAACGTGAGGTGATTTCACAAGGGCGATTTAGGAACCCCACCTTACGGAATTTTTGGGCCCCTTTCATTCCAATGGGGCTGAGAATAACTTCGAGAAGGTCGAGACCGTCCCCCGGTCCTTCGAGAACCTTTCAGAGGCTTATGGAAATCTCCAACCTAGTAATCAAATTCCCAGCAGCAAAAGCGAAAACTGATTCCGATTTCCCCAATCCAATGATGTCGTTACTGTCGACATAGAAGTGGGATCGCGAATCCTGGTTATAGAGCTAGGATGCTGATTATATAAACAGTTTGGAATCTTTACAAAGTTTTGGACAGTAGTGAAGTGAATTGCATCTATCGTGCATGGTTCTGTGTTTCTTTTATACGCTGTAGTTGTGCTGTCATTATGTGTATATTTTCCCCAGCTTAGTGTTTTCATATGGCCACCATCACTAAGCCAGAAGGGAAGGTGGAGCGTATCAAACGCAAGTGCGAGGGTTTGCCTTATTTTCATGTCGCTGGGACGAAGCTGTTTAGGTTGGGAAATGAAAACAGCACGAAGCAGCCTATGATGAGCCTTATGAACGACAGACGAATATGCAGAGGGAGCACGTATGCTAGGGTGCCGGCACAGAACAGACACGATTCGGGTGAGGAGTGGTATGAAGTTGAGGAGTAATGGTTGCATTATCATCAGCTCGAATGGATTTAGAGCGGGAAATACAGAAGAAGAAGGTACAACGCGCCAATGTAGTGCAAGAGATGTCTAGGAGGGTGAGAATTTCTGTGCGATTCACAACTACGATGCAATGTTAGGGGCCTTCTACTGAGGCTACACGTAAGCGTCAAGAAAGGAATGTTCAAACGGAGGAATACTATGAGAAGTTGACGACTATCGTCAGAGAGTGCTACTGGGTTGGTGTGTTATTGCGGCACTTTCTTCCGTATTAGATATGATGCTGAGACTCAAACTCCATTCGCATACGAGCGTCCTCCGAGCCCTTTGTTCATGCCAGTCTCGAGCGGTAATGATGCCGGTACGCAAATCCTTGAGGGAGAGCTCTTCGATTTTGACAAGGAAGTAATGATAATTAGGGATAGTAGTAGAGTTTCACCACCCTGCATATCACCGCGAATATCGGATTTTTCATGGAGTATTACGCCACTTCACGTAAAACGGCAGCGTTGTTGGCAGGTTATACCTGTGTTGGAGGTCATCGTGGGAAGGACTATCGAGAAAGCTCTGATGGAAGTGTTGGAGGAGGAAGAGCTGAAGGCTATAGAAAAGCGGCAGGCTGAGTAGAGCTGCAGTACAGCCACTGTGAGGAAGGTGATGCTTTAGGTTCGCAGCCTTACGTCACGCAGAGCTCTTGGAGGCTCAGCGTATGGAGGGCGTGGAAAAGCGGCGATCTGATGAGAAGGAGCGGAGAAAAACACAAGAGAAAATGAGGGTCACTAAGGAAGGGGTAGGCAGTATGGAATTATATGCACATGGGCGACTACGTGTGTTGGTGACAATATGAAAATTTTGGGAAGTTCTTGTTGTTTTCTTTGTATATTTTCACACTAGATGTGTATAAATTGCTGAGCTCAGCTGAGGAGGAAACCGAATACATATTTCAACACTTGAAGTCGGAACGCTGTAGTGTGGTTGGTCATCAGGTCCTTCGCCTGAAAGTCCTTTCGAGGCAACTGTCGAAGCATGTTGTCGCAGAAGTCGAAGCTGATGTGTTTAGAAAACTCCAGGAGCTGGGCAAATTCGACGAGCCTCAACTAGTAGGGTAATTTTCGCAATTTTCCCGTTATTGGGAGTGTTTCAGATCGACGTTGAAACGAGGGTACTCCCAAACATGATGAGTAGGGTTGCGGAGGAGGTGGCCCTCCGAGATGTCAGTACTCGGCTGGTTGCGGAGTTGATACATGCGGCGTGTGCTCAACGGACGAGGAGGTTCACTGAGTCACGTGATGAGTAGGCAACTTTCGACGGATGGAGTTTCTTGTTGTACGACTCGAGATGTAGGTATTTTGCTAGGAAGGCCGTGGTGGAGGCTGTCGTTATTGCTGCAGAAAAGGAGAGTGAAATTATATGTGATATTGAACAGTTGGAAGCTGAGCGAATCAATGAGGAGAAAGAGAGGATGAAGTTGTGGGAAGCATATGAGGTGGTTTGAAATAACACATTTGTGAAATAGTGCCTTATTGCTCAACATTGCTGGACTCTTCACTGTATGTAGATTATTATAGTATAGAGGTAGCTAACAATGATCAGTGTGGAGATTGCTCGCAAGCGTCGTCACATCACGAGAGGGGGTGACACTGTATGCTGTCACCGGCGTGCAGCATTGATTATAGTTCTGTCATTATGTTGGTATGTCTCAGGACCCGATCACACCCGAGCCTACCAACGAGGAAGAGGGGGTCGAGGACGATGATGCTGCAGGAGGTAGGTGAAGGTATGATGATACTGAGCCGAGAAGTATCCATCAGGGGAAGGAGAAGATGCAGGATAATCCATTTAGTTGTTCATGATCATGCTGCTCCTGAGACGATGTTAGATCTTACCTCTGTATTGGAGTCGTGTTGTGTTGTTGTAGTACCATCGTATCACGGTATCACTAGTATTAGTAGGTAGTATTACTATCACCAGCAGGTCCACTATGAGGTCGGTTAATATGAAGCTAGTAGGGCGTTGTCACGATGGAATAGTAACTCTCATATCTACTGTAGCCATTAGTGACTCCCACCGCATCTCAAGCTATTCACAACAACTCCATTACACTAGAGGTTGTAAAAGTCAATTCCTACCGTATAATATCCCTCTTTTCACTAAGGTGACCTAAGCTTCGTCTTGTTGGCGCAGATGAGCCGGAGTGATTGAATGACCAACAATTCTACCCACTAGTAGCCAGTCGGATAGAGCACCCCCTTCGATCACTATCTACTCCTGAAGCATTTTGTCCGTGACATCAATTTCGTTTTGTTCTACCTATGATACCTGGATACCTTTCTTTTGAGTAAGTTTTCTTTGGATATGTTATTTTTTTGAGTAAGCTGCTGACCGGCACAAGGACCACGTCAAAATACGTATAACCAATGGGCTAATCAGAAGACGTTATAGCCTGTCCGCTCCCATGAGAGCCCTTAGCAGTCGAACTAGAACCAAACACGTGTGTTCTGTGATCCTCTGCTCAACAGAAGTTCTATACGATCTCGACTACTGCTAATCTTCATCACAGCAATTGAAAAATGGAGGGATTATACTGCCCACAGCGGGGCCTACGACATCAGCTCTATTTATTATAATACTGGCATGCAACATGAACTCTTATGAGTTTACATAACTCGCTTCTTCTTGTGATACGGGGCCTTAGCCGTAAGACTCTGGTGAATATATGGCACGACTCCACCTGACAAGAACAATGGACAAGTGAGAGCAACACCATCGTTACCTCCAGCGATTGTAGCACGGATGAGGACGTCGAGCTCATCATCACCTCTGATGGCTAGGTGTAGGTGTCGTGGAGTTATACGTTTAACCTGCGGTAGTCATCGCCCCTCGACTCTAACATGGACTGGGCTCACCTTCTGGTCTTTAGCAGCGTTTCCAGCGAGCTCAAGGACCTCAGCCGTGAGGTACTCCAATATAGCTGCAGTGTAGACAGCAGCAGTCGAGCCAACTCTGCAGTTGGCAGTAGCACGATCCTTGAGATAACGTCGGACCCTCCCCACAGGGAATTGGAGACCAGCTCTGGCCGATCTGGTCATTGACGCGCCCTTACCACCCATCTTACCCTTACCACCGTGAACCTTCAGAAGTAGGTTGAATCACAGAGATGCAAGACTGACCCTACCTTGGCCCCTTTGCCGCCCTTGCCACCTTTACCACCCTGTAGACCGGCCCCTTTGATGCCCTTCCCACCAGCTAAACAGAATAAGAACGATGACCTAGTTGAGAGGGAAGCGACGTATAGCAGCCTACCTAGCTGGGTCACCACTGGCACGGACTTGTTGATATCAGTCTTCTTGAGATCAGACATAATGAGAGCTTACGCGGGGTAATGTACTGAAGCCATCAAATCCACATCGGAACATGCTTCTGCGGCGACCAGCATGGACGACTTAAGATTTTCTCAACGGTCGCACGCCTCTACACTAAGCTGGGCACGGCGATACCAACAAGAACAAAACCGCAATGGCAAGATAGGAATCTTACACTCTTACGAATTTTTCATACGATAAAATTGAGCTTGCGAATGTGCAAGATTTGAGGTGGGAATGACTTTCGCGCTCGCCCGAAACAATAAATGGCCTGGGGTCCGTTTCACAAGCCTCGGTTAGGCACGAAAATCGTAAGGCGCTAGGCGATTTTTGCACCTAACGGCGGTTAGGCTATTTCACAAAGGCTGAAAATTGGGGTCGTGAGGAGGGTGAAAAGGTAAAATCTAAGGAAGATCTCCATTTCTAAGGGAACAATCTCGCTCGCCCATTTTTTCACTTATACGTGCTGGCAACACGGTAGCCGCCGATTGGCCTTTCTAAGTACCCCTCGGTGTACTTATCTGTGTAATAACGTATGTAACTAAATTCCGACGCCTCGAGCTCCAGGCAGGCGAGGGGTAAGCGTTCTGAGAAAGCTTGAGAAGCGTTGCGCTAGTCGAAGGGAGTCTTCGTGATTTAGCCTGGCAGATCAAACCCACAGGTATGGCGCCGGCGGCCGCAGAGTACGACGACCCAATTGCAATCGTGCCTCCAATGCAAGGCGTGGAAATTGCAAGGCGTGTGTAATCGTGGGAAGGGAAACCCGAAATCCCATCCGAAACCGGATAGGGCAACCCGAAACCCGAACTGTTATCCAAGGCAAGGCTGCTATCCAAGGCGAAGCTGCAAGACAAGGCCGGAAGGACCCATTAGTGGAGAGGTGGCTCCCTTAGAAAAAGGCAGAAGGCCAACATCATAGAGCCCAGCACCATACCAACGGGTCAATCAACAGTATCTGCAGTAATGGTTGCCTTTATAAACGGGTCCAACCCGTCTGAGAGACGAGTTATGACCCTTTCAACCTACAACGACAGACACTGAGTTACAGTGAAGACGAATGAATGCTTCCATTGCTGGCCACGTGGAGGAGGGAGCATACGCCAAATCTTAACAATAGTGCTAGAGGAATATATTTTCGTTTTACTCAGCCTAGGAGTTCCTCATCAATTATAGAAGTCCACACAAGACTTGGGATCGCAGTGTACAGAAACTAATAAGAAATTCCCGAAATTCTCCCGGAGTCTTCATATTGTCACCAACACATGTAGTTGACCATGCGCGTACACACTGCTCTCCAGCAAGGGGGATAATCAAGCGCTCTCGTCGTGAGGCATCCATAAGGAGGTATCCCAACCGTGCTGACCTTGTCATCATGGCCAGTGGGAATTCTCATATACCATGTTGGTGACTACCCTACGATAAACTAGGCTAGTCACCGACCCACCGACCACCTGACTTGAACTCAACCATTGATAAGAGTAATACGACGCTTGAATAACAATTAACCGATATATATTGCAAAGACGACTACAATACAAGACTACTGACATCAGCAGTATTACACTGATCATCTCTCCAGAACAGGATACACCATTAGAGTAGGAGTAACACTCCCGGTAGGCCCATTTACGGTCATCACTTCAAAACGTCCAACACGATGTGTAGCGGGAAGATCGATACCAGCATCAGTAGAGGCGTTACATGAATCAAGGAATTCCTCAATAACAAAGCGTCCAACCTTCCTAACCACTTTCCTCGGTAAGAGCGCGTCAACAAGAGTGCTTTTTGTGGGGACAGGTGACAGCGACGGATCGCAATTGGCGTGGGTCACAGCCAGCTGATCAGCGTTCTGGTGTAGCTGACCGTCTCTATCTACCAACTCTAGTGTGAATCGTCCTCTTCTCGAGCAGCAGCTAGTTGACGGAGTATCACTTTCATCTTCTTCCCTTCTCCCCTGGTCCAAGCCGCTGCCTGTATTCGTCTGGTTGTTATCAGAGGGGACAATCGACATAGTAGAAGTGAGTTCGGGGTCACACTTCATCAACGTGCTTGAGGACTCCGATGAACCGTCTATCTCCAAAAAGAGGAAAGTCGAATCGAACAAAACTGAGAAGACCATTTTGTCTAAGGAACCTCCCGGGAACTCAACAGACCCCACACACTGCGAGTTTGAGAAGTGACCACTACTACCCCATCTGGAGAACAACGCTAGAAACAACAGAGTCGCTTCACTACTAGGGCGGAGGGTCCACAGCAATTGATAGCAATAATGTTACTCAGGATAGACTGATATAAAACTGCGAGCTGGTACTTGTTCATGCTCGAGAGCGGAAGGCCCGGAAGTCATCAAGAGCCTTGAGGACCTGTCACCAGAGTTGTACTATCCCATCTGGAGGTCTATGCATCACCTCTGAATTCAAGGAGATCGCTGTGTCCATCATGTCACCTGGCTCGAGCAGCTCTATCCACAACTGCAGCTGAATCGAATACCGGTCCATATT
>NW_003214508.1:93875-160995 GCF_000006405.1 Perkinsus marinus ATCC 50983
AATACGTATAACCAATGGGCTAATCAGAAGACGTTATAGCCTGTCCGCTCCCATGAGAGCCCTTAGCAGTCGAACTAGAACCAAACACGTGTGTTCTGTGATCCTCTGCTCAACAGAAGTTCTATACGATCTCGACTACTGCTAATCTTCATCACAGCAATTGAAAAATGGAGGGATTATACTGCCCACAGCGGGGCCTACGACATCAGCTCTATTTATTATAATACTGGCATGCAACATGAACTCTTATGAGTTTACATAACTCGCTTCTTCTTGTGATACGGGGCCTTAGCCGTAAGACTCTGGTGAATATATGGCACGACTCCACCTGACAAGAACAATGGACAAGTGAGAGCAACACCATCGTTACCTCCAGCGATTGTAGCACGGATGAGGACGTCGAGCTCATCATCACCTCTGATGGCTAGGTGTAGGTGTCGTGGAGTTATACGTTTAACCTGCGGTAGTCATCGCCCCTCGACTCTAACATGGACTGGGCTCACCTTCTGGTCTTTAGCAGCGTTTCCAGCGAGCTCAAGGACCTCAGCCGTGAGGTACTCCAATATAGCTGCAGTGTAAACAGCAGCAGTCGAGCCAACTCTGCAGTTGGCAGTAGCACGATCCTTGAGATAACGTCGGACCCTCCCCACAGGGAATTGGAGACCAGCTCTGGCCGATCTGGTCATAGACGTGCCCTTACCACCAATCTTTCCCTTACCACCGTGAACCTTCAGGAGTAGGTTGAATCAGAGAGAGATGCAAGACTGACCCTACCTTGGCCCCTTTACCGCCCTTGCCACCTTTACCACCCTGTAGACCGGCCCCTTTGATGCCCTTCCCACCAGCTAAACAGAATAAGGACGATGACGGAGTTGAGAGGGAAGCGACGTCTAGCAGCCTACCTAGCTGGGTCACCACTGGCACGGACTTGTTGATATCAGTCTTCTTGAGATCAGACATAATGAGAGCTTACGCGGGATAATGTACTGAAGCCATCGAATCCACATCGGAACATGCTTCTGCGGCGTCCAACATGGACGACTTGAGATTTTCTCAACGGTCGCACGCCTCTACACTAAGCTGGGCTGTATGGTACGGCTGGGGGGGGGGGCGCGGATCAGCGACCAGTGAAGGATTCGGCACTCCACTCCAGTGGAGAGAGAGAGTTATCCCTCAACAATAAAACCGCAATGGCGAGATAAGAATCTTGCACTCTTACGATTTCTTCATACGACAAAATTGAGCTTGCGAGTCTTGTGCAAGATTTGAAGTGAGCATGATTTTCGCGCTCGCCCGAAACAAGAAATGGTCTGGTGAAAATTGGGGTCATGTAGTGGTTGCCTTTATAAATGAGTCCAACCTGTCGTCTGAGGGACGAGTTATGACCCTTTCAACCTACTACGACAGACACTGAGTTACAGTTCGCTAGCCTCGATGGGTCTCGAGTCATACGGCAAGGTGACATGAGCAGGAAGGTTTAACAGAGGAACGTCAAACCTCATCTTGGAACCCGTCGCCGGCCAAGTCGAGGACTGTGAGATAATAGAGAACAGCCAACTCTTTCACGAGAGCTGGGTATGGATGCAAATTGTCGATAGAGTCAGCCACCACCAGGGAAGAACTACAGTCCAGCAGCCCGAGCAGCCTTCGTTGTTGGTCGCTTCCCTGATGGAAACTGCGCCACAAACACGTAGTGGTCGTCTCTTACTCGAGGAGTGATCGTAGTAGTAGATCTCAGAGCTCTACAAATACAGGGAGTTCCCCCGAGACATCGGGTTTGCAATCAGGAGACCTATACACATGACCTCAACTACGTTGAAGAAGATCTAGCTCTTGAAGACGCATGAATGCTTCCATTGCTGGCCACGTGGAGGAGGTAGCATACGCCAAATCTTGACAATAGTGCTAGAGGAATATATTTTCGTTTTACTCAGCCTAGGAGTTCCTCATCAATTATAGAAGTCCACACAAGACTTGGGATCGCAGTGTACAGAAACTAATAAGAAATTCCCGAAATTCTCCCGGAGTCTTCATATTGTCACCAACACATGTAGTTGACCATGCGCGTACACACTGCTCTCCAGCAAGGGGGATAATCAAGCGCTCTCGTCGTGAGGCATCCATAAGGAGGTATCCCAACCGTGCTGACCTTGTCATCATGGCCAGTGGGAATTCTCATAGACCATGTTGATGACTACCCTACGATAAACTAGGCTAGTCACCGACCCGTCGATCACCTGACTTAAACTCAACCATTGATAAGAGTAATACGACGCTTGAATAACAATTAACCGATATATATTGCAAAGACGACTACAATACAAGACTACTGACATCAGCAGTATTACACTGATCATCTCTCCAGAACAGGATACACCATTAGAGTAGGAGTAACACTCCCGGTAGGCCCATTTACGGTCATCACTTCAAAACGTCCAACACGATGTGTAGCGGGAAGATCGATACCAGCATCAGTAGAGGCGTTAGATGAACCAAGGAATTCCTCAATAACAAAGCGTCCAACCTTCCTAACCACTTTCCTCGGTAAGAGCGCGTCAACAACGACACTTTTTGTGGGGACAGGTGACAGCGACGGATCGCAATTGGCGTGGGTTACAGCCAGCTGATCAGCGTTCTGGTGTAGCTGACCGTCTCTATCCACCAACTCTAGTGTGAATCGTCCTCTTCTCGAGCAGCAGCTAGTTGACGGAGTATCACTTTCACCTTCTTCCCTTCCCCTCTGGTCCGAACCGCTGCCTGTATTCGTCTGGTTGTTATCAGAGGGGACAATCGACACTGTAGAAGTGAGTTCGGGGACACACTTCATCAACGTGCTTGAGGACTCCGATGAACCGTCTATCTCCGAGAAGAGGAAAGTCAAATCGAACAAAACTGAGAATACCATTTTGTCTAAGCAACCTCCCGTCAACAACTCAACAGACCCCACGCACTGCGAGTTTAAGGAGTGACCACTACTACCCCATCTGGAGAACAACGCTAGAAACAACAGAGTCGCTTCACTACTAGGGCGGAGGGTCCACAGCAATTGATAGCAATAATGTTACTCAGGATGGACTGATATAAAACTGCGAGCTGGTACTTGTTCATGCTCGAGAGCGGAAAGCCCGGAAGTCATCAAGAGCCTTGAGGACCTGTCACCAGAGTTGTACTATCCCATCTGGAGGTCTATATATCACCTCTGAATTCAAGGAGATCGCTGTGTCCATCATTTCACCTGGCTCGAGCAGCTCTATCCACAACTGCAGCTGAATCGAATACCGGTCCATATTACCTATTGACGAATCTCGTAGTCATCAGCAGCACCATGAGATGATCATATTGCATTAACCGGGAATACACATGTATACAATCATACACTATCAGAATACCCTCCCCCGTTGCTGGAGACGATATTTCCATCCCCTTCCTCACCAGCAAGGGAAATGAGAGCTTCATTCGTCGACACATCAGGTGAGCTCTCTCGCTTGGCTTTGTCAAAACACTCGTCCCACAGCTCTAGCGTTTGCTGGACCTGGCCGACACTAGGAAGTGTTTCTATGCTTAGAAGCTACTTCTGGTATAAAGGTCTCTGGATCCTGGCCCTCGGCATCCTGCTCGTATGTTAGGTCCATGAGGTTCTGATTCGGCGATTGATAGTCGCCAGTAGTGCCACTCTCAACAACTGTTGCCTTCACTGGAGTTGCTTCAACTAACAACAAGCAATGCGAATGTGAGGGGAAATATGCTCATGGTCAACTACATCTGTTGGTGACACTATGAAAATTGTGGGAAATTCTTATTGATTTCTCTACAGTTCTGTCCGAATTCGCATACAAACTCCTATAATGAGTGAGAAATCTCCTGAGCTCAGCCGAGGAGAGCCGTCAAATACTGGACAATACTGGTCTAACTCGAAACGAACAGCTGTTGTTGGTTACTACCAGCCCCTGGCATAGTATAGCCTTCGTCCTGTAGGCGTCTGTAAAACGATTGGAAATTGGGTAAAATATCAGCATCCCGCGCGAACCTGGAAGAGTTGTAAAGCCAGGCCGGCCAATACTAAACAGCCCACCTCGCAGCCCATTCACTAGCCAACCGCAAGATGGTTGATTTCACCTCAGGGTCGCAGTCTGGCCGCTGGAGGACCTAAGATGAATCTTGCCATTGAGCTCAAGGGATACTCTGCCACGCTCTTACCTTTGACAGACTAGTGAGGAACTCATTATCAGCCACATTGAGATGGAAGGTCACTTCAGTGTGCCGCATGAGGTCATCCAACAGCAGTAAGGCGGCCCATTGGATTCTACTAGATTCATGTGTTGTTATCCTCTTGCGGAGCTCAGCAATCACAGCACGACCTGGACAGCAGCAATACTCTCAACACAGTTACTGCTGCCCCCCTACCGCTGTCGTTGGACATGTCCACAGTATCGCTTATCTGGGATACGATAGAGGTAGAAGATGTCGGAGGTGCGGTACTAACACGGAAAACTCCCCAAGTGGTGATGATGATGAGAGGCCCTACGACTGACTTCGCTCGAGGGCTTCTTTAATGGCCTTGTCGACAAGCTCGGCTTCGTCTCTCTTACCGTTCTGTGCAGCAGCAGTAGCAGTTGGCATGGTTTTCGGCGGTACTAGGAATACCAAAAACGGCTGACTTCATACGAGAGTACGCCCAACTCGACAGAGAAAAACTGATTCAAAAATTGTCAAAACGGATGGTGGCCGAGGTCGCAACGAAACCGCAGCCGGCATCATCGAGGTGATGTTGTTCGAAATAGATGGATAACCCTATTTTGCAATGAGAGTAACCATGCAGATGATACGTAAAGGGCGTGAGGCTGTTCCCAGCCAATTGGGACCTCTGACCAGGTCGGTGGCCGAATCGGGGTCGCGCAGCAAAATAGAATCATATTACCGAGCACTACTACTCCTGAATCCACCAACCCGAGTACTACTACCACTCGTGGTGACCGCATCTCCACTCTTCTTATATGATGATGTTATCATCACTTCTAATTCGAGACGCTTGTTGGCTCCAGTGGGCAACCGAGCTGTTCAATGCGAAGGGACTTATAAAAGGAACAAATCTCAGGAGCAACATCGGCGAATACTGCCTATGATTAGAATTTGAAGAGAGTGTGGTATGCATATGCACTAGGAGGAGTCCTAGACGGACAACTGCTACTACTTTCAAAGCAGTCTAATACCGTTGAGGAAGTGTAAGACTTGCAAGATGCTTGTAACTCATTGAATAACCAGCCGACGAGGGCCACGACGACCTTAGGTGACGTTTGTCTCAGTTCGGGTTGCCCTACCATCACTTGGTGTAATGACACCCATCCCTGCGGAGAACACTACCGTTATGAGTGACCTTACTCTACGTAAGCATAGACACCCAGAGGCGGCGGCACTTCCTACATTGCATTCTTCAGCTACTCCCAATACCGAGGGGTATTCCTATGTGTACCCCACTGATGCTGGCGAGAACGACCTTGCTGAGCTCAACTGCAAGCCGGCTCGACTTGTACTGGAGGATGGCACTGAATTCGAGGGGTGATGGGCAAGTTGTGGTATACAGTGAAGTTAATGGAGTCTTTTAGATACTCGTTTGGTTATCATGGCTCTGTCGCTGGCGAGCTGGTCTTCAACACTGGTATGGTTGGTTACCCTGAGAGTCTGACTGACCCTAGTTATACTGGTCAGCTGCTTTGTATCACTTTCCCATTGGTTGGCAACTATGGTGTTCCTTCTGATGAGTTGGACCATCTTGGCCTCCCTCGTAATTTTGAGGGCAAGAGAGTCCACGTGAAAGCCCTGGTCATCAGTGACTATAGTTTTGCTAGTAGTCACTACACGGCTAGACGCACCTTATCTGAATGGCTCAGAAAAGAGAAGGTCCCTGGCATTTTCGGTGTTGACACTAGAGCGGTCACCAAGCACGTCAGATCGTGTGGTGCCATGTTGGCCAAGCTTGTCGTTACTAATGATGAGGGTAGCCCCTCTACCTGGCAGGACGTAGAATGGGATGACCCCAACGTCCGTGTCCTCCAAAGGGAAGTGTCGTGTACTGAGGTGAAGGTATACTACCCGGCAGGCCCGGGTGAAGAAGTGGAAGTTGGCAGTCCGGTGAAGTCAATCAGGCGTATTGGTGGTGGCCCTGACCCCGACAGACCTATTCATATCGTAGCAGTAGACTGTGGTATGAAATACAACATAATACGTTATTTCGTGGATGTTCTGAGAGTCCAACTGACAGTAGTTCCATGGGACTACGACTTCACCGAAATGGACTTTGACGGCCTCTTCCTCTCTAATGGGCCTGGTGATCCTACTATGTGCGAGGCTACTATAAAGCATGTACGTAAGATTATTGAGACTCCTCGAGAAAGGCCGATCCCGGTTTTTGGTATATGTCTGGGGAATCAGATATTGGCTCTGGCCGCTGGGGCTAAGACGTATAAGATGGTTTTTGGTAACCGTGGTATGAATCAACCTGTCATCGATCTCAGGACGGCTAAGTGTTATATTACTCCTCAAAATCACGGCTTTGCAGTTGACGCTGAGTCCCTGCCCGACAACTGGACCTCGCTGTTCGTGAATGCCAACGACGGCACCAATGAGGGAATCATTCATCGTTATCATCCGTGGTTTTCGGTACAGTTCCATCCGGAGGCCTGTGGGGGGCCTACGGACACCAGCTTTCTTTTCACGTACTTTATCAATGCGGTTGTTAATCCTACTGCATTACCTGTTACTACTGTACCGTATCGTCTGCCTAATCCGGTTAAGAAGGTCCTGGTCTTGGGCTCTGGCGGCCTGAGTATCGGCCAAGCTGGAGAGTTTGATTATTCGGGCTCGCAGTGTATTAAAGCCTTGAAGGAGTCCAACATTATGTCGGTCTTGATCAACCCTAACATTGCTACTGTGCAGACTAGTAAGGGCCTAGCTGATAAGGTCTACTTCTTACCTGTTACGCCAGAGTTTGTCACTAGTGTGATTGAGATTGAAAAACCGGATGGACTTTTCTGCACGTTTGGTGGGCAAACTGCGCTCAACTGTGCAGTGGCCCTGCACGATGCGGGGGTTCTCAAGAAACATAATGTGAGGGTATTGGGCACGCCTATATCTAGCATTGTTATGACCGAGGATCGAGAGCTCTTCTCGAAGGCAGTCGAAACGGTGGGGTACAAGGTAGCTGAGTCGGAGTCTTGTACTACGGTGGAGGAGGCTGTTGATGCTGCTGCTAAGTTGGGGTATCCGGTCCTGGTACGAGCGGCGTATGCACTGGGTGGTCTTGGATCTGGCTTTGCTGCTAATGAAATGGAACTACGCGACTTGTTGCCGATCAGTTTTGCGGCTTCTAAGCAGGTGATTGTCGATAAGAGTTTAAGAGGATGGAAAGAGGTGGAGTATGAAGTTGTTCGAGATAGTCAAGACAACTGTATTACGGTATGCAATATGGAGAACTTTGATCCTATGGGAATTCACACGGGAGATTCTATTGTTGTGGCCCCTTCACAGACACTATCTAATGCTGACTACTACCGCTTGAGAAAGTGTGCTATTCAGATGATACGACATATTGGTATTGTTGGGGAATGTAATATACAGTATGCGGTAGATCCTCACTCGGATCAGTTTCGAATTATCGAGGTTAACGCACGTCTGTCGCGGTCCTCAGCCTTGGCGTCTAAAGCTACTGGTTACCCTTTGGCGTATGTGGCGGCTAAGTTGGCGTTGGGGACAGATCTTGTGACACTACGTAACATGGTCACCAAGTCGACTACGGCGTGTTTCGAGCCTAGTCTTGATTACTGTGTGGTGAAAGTGCCAAGATGGGATTTGAAAAAGTTTGCTACTGTTGATCCTAGGGTGGGGTCGTGTATGAAAAGTGTTGGAGAGGTGATGGCTATTGGTCGGAAATTTGAGGAGACTATGCAGAAAGCTCTGAGGATGGTGGACGAGTCTTGTGAGGGGTTTACGGCGGAGCGCTATGATTTGGAGTTCGAGGCGAACCCTTTCCTTGGGGAATCTACTGATGGTGACACACTACGTCAAGAACTGTCACAACCGTCACCACTCAGAGTGTGGGCTATCGCTAAAGCCTTTGATATGGAGTATGGTGTGGAGGATCTTCATCGACTTACTCGCATTGATAGATGGTTCTTGTCGAAACTGCATAATATCCATCTTATGAAAAAACAGTTGCAGAAGACCGACCTGAACATGTTGAAACAGGACCCTCGCCTGTTCCTAGCGGCTAAGCAATTTGGATTTAGTGACAAGTATATGGCCAGTGTTATTAGAGAGGGCATTCCATCTTCTATGAATCTCCGCTATCTACGGATTCCTCAAGCTCGTATTGATCCTAGCATCCTTAGTCCTGATCTCAGCTGTAAGGTTGCGACGGACTCTAGTGTAGAGTCGACTGCATGTCGACAGGGCGTTGAGGAATGGCATGTCCGGTGTGTGAGGAAGCAGCTTGGTATAGTACCTGTGGTGAAGCAAATCGATACACTGGCGGCTGAGTTTCCGGCGCAGACTAATTATCTGTATATGACTTACAATGGAGTAGAGGACGATGTTGGGTCGGCCTCTAGTGAGCAGCCTGTTGGGCTACAGTCTGGTCAAGTGGACCCCAAGAGGGATATACGTGGGAAGGCCTTTATACAGGGCGAGCTCTCACCAATGACCAAGCTGGAATTATCACAAGAGCTCTCCCATGCTGAGGCTATGAAGTATATGATGTTACCTCCTGTGCGAAAGACTGCTAACAACAGCAAGAGGACTGCAGCGGTGGCCTCTCTAGCGGGATCTGACCGTAGGACTTTGCTGATGGTTAGTGTGTCGATTGTGTGTTTGTCAGGATCAGGTGGTCGTGGTTACAGGAGTAGTGTGTTGGTCCTAGGGTGCGGCTGTTATCGCATTGGCTCTAGCGTGGAGTTTGACTGGTGTTCGGTGTCGTGTGTTCGAGAAGTGCGGAAGAACGGCAATGTGGCTATTGTGGTCAACTGCAACCCTGAGACTGTCTCTACTGATTATGATGAGTCTGACCGCCTCTATTTCGAGGAGTTATCACTGGTAAGAAGTCTGAGGTTTTTCATACCTGTTGTATGTGGTATGTGCAGGAACGTGTGTTGGACGTGAACGACTTTGAAAACCCTGAGGGTGTGGTCGTCTCTGTTGGTGGGCAGACTCCTAACAATCTTGCCACAGCCCTCACAAGAAACGGTGCTAGCATTCTTGGCACCAGTGTTGAGAGTAAATAAGACTACTGCTGCTGACCTCTGTGTTGAGTGGTTTCTCTAGGCATTGATACGGCAGAGGACAGGTCTAAATTCTCGATGCTATGCGACGCACTTGGAATCGATCAACCAGAATGGAGTGCCTTCGCAACGTTTGAGGAGGTGGCAGTGGTTGTGTTGGGTTTTGATTTTATTATGTGGAGTGTTAGGCACGGCACTTCGCCAACAGAGTGAAGTACCCGGTATTGGTCCGACCGTCTTATGTGCTATCTGGAGCTGCTATGAGATGTGTGTATGACGATGAAGAACTCGAGAAGTAGTTGTTTGGTCCTTACCTGGATGGTAACGTACATGTTGTCGTGAATAGGTTCCTCAAAACTGCGGCTGTTGTAGCACAAGATCACCCTGTTGTGGTATCGAAGTATATCGAGAATGCCAAGGAGGTTGAGATGGACGCTGTCGGCTGCGCGGGTAAGGTCTCGGGGCAATTTCATATTGGTATGGCGTCACGTTGTTAAGAGGAATTCTCGAGGATTGCTAAGGAAACTATCTAATAATGATAATCGGACCGAGTGCTGGGGCAGTCTTCTTATTCGATTGTTGCGGAGAAGTTTGAAGGTCTATTATGTAGTGTTATATTTCAGGAGAGATAGTTAACTATGCTATTTCTGAGCACATACAGAATGCTGGTGTCCATTCCGGTGATGCTACTATACTCCTGCCCGCCCAGAAACTGTAACCAACTCATCTACCTGAGTGGTGACTGGTGACAGTGGTGGTGAGCAGGTACGTGGAAACCCATCGTCGTATTAAGAAAGTGTCACAGAAACTCTGTAAGGCTTTGAACATATCAGGACCGTTTAATATACAGTTTATGTGCAAGGAGAATGAGGTGACGACCGCACTAGCAGTAGGCTACTAGCTTACCTTGGTGGTCCTGCAGGTGAAAGTCATCGAATGCAACCTACGAGCCTCCCGTACTGTGCCGTTCATCAGCAAAACGTTCAATGTGAACTTCATCGAGATTGCTACTAAAGTAAGTGTTCTTACTCGCAGTAGTTGACTTGTCGTCGTCGTCGTGGATACTACAACAGACGAGTGGTAAGAAGGCTCGACGCTAAGTTTGATGCTCTACTTGATACCTTAGCATTAGCGTATAGATATAGTATTACTAAGTCTATATATCGACTATAGCTGGGCTCAGTCTAGAAAGTTAGTTATGCACTTGAAGAGTATGAACAGCGCAACTATCAATACTCTGAGCATACTTGCTGAATGGGACAACGTTTATACCATTTTGGACTTCTCCTCAGGTCATGTTACGTATACCGGTGCGTCCATGGAATATTCATCCGATCGATACTGAGTTTGTGGGGTGCAAGGCTCCTGTATTCAGCTTTCAAAGGTTGAAGAATTCAGACCCCCGTCTCGGTGTGGAGATGCAAAGTAAGTGTGTTCCGAAAACGTTGGAGTAGGAATATATGCTCGCTCTCCTCAGCTGAGCTTGGGAGTTTTCTCACTCATTATAGGAGCGTGAAAGTGTATAGAAATCAATGAGAATTTCCCAAAATTTCATCAAAATTTTGTATTATGTAGTTGACCATGTGCGTATATTGACACTGCATATCTTGTCACCTCAGGCACTGGTGAAGTGGCATGTTTCGGTAGAACACCATATGAGGCTTATCTGAAAGCCTGGCTATCTGCTGGTTACACTCTACCTACCAAAACCATATTGGTGAGTATTGGACCGGAGCAGCAAAAGGAGGAGTTCTTGCCTTGGGCATCTGTAAGAATAGATGGTGATGGTGTGGTATCGATTTCAAGTCTGTTAGATTTTGATTTCTCTCGGGTATCACTTGTTCGCGACTAGATCGACGTACCAGGTTATGAAGGATAAGCTTAACCCGAGCCAGAGCTCACTAACGCTAGTGTAGGCAGTCCGATGAGGCACTGGAGGGAAGGGCTCGTTTTAGATACAAACCATATGCACGCCGGGAGCCAAATGTGAAGACCCTAATTCAGAACGGCAAGATTGATATGTGCATCGTCATCCCGAGCAGTGCCGACTCCTGCGCTGTAAGGGTTTTCCCGAACATATTAAGTATGAATGGAGTTTCACCCGTTTTACGTGAAGTGGCGTAAAACTCGGTGAAAACCCTGAAATTTGCGCCATGCAGTAGTCGTGAAATATGTTTTTCACTAGTGTTTTTCATATCACGGGTGAAACTCCAATATACGTATAATAGTTCAGACACTTATATGCAATGATAGTATTGTGAGTGTTTGTGAGAGTTCCTGTTGAGAGTGATTGTGTGTAGATCACAGAAGGCTTCGAGATGAGAAGGTTGGCTGTTGACACGCGAACGGCTCTTATCAATGACATTAAGGAGGCAACTTTCTTGGTACTGTCACTTGAGAAGAAGTAAGTGTCAGTGGTGACGGGCTAGTGTGGGGAGTGTCTATCGTTGTCAGGGCGGAGCGGGAGAGGGACGGGAAAATATTTTTCGGAATCGAAACATGGCAACGATATCAAGAGTTGAAGTAGTAGAATATGCTTTTTATGGTGAAGGATGGTATGCGCCAGTGATGGTGGGATTTTTTTAATTTTCATCTAGTCTGCATAAGCTGATAGTTTCCACAGACTGTTAATATTGTGTTCGTATGGCAGTTATGTGGTTAGTCAGTTTGATATGTGACTTATGAATCACTCAAGGGCTATCAATTAGCGAGTTAGTGTGTCTCTCGCCAAGCGGTATGGCTGCACTTGTGGGTGAGAAGGAAGTGCTCAACGTACTGTATTCCCGTTGGGTCAGTGGTTATGATGAGATGAACTGCGATGGTGTTTTCCTGAGACAGCCTTTATAACTCTTGCGTGATACGGTACGCGGTGTGGACCACACCAGCATCGATATAACATATATATTGGCATTTTCTGAGTCCACCGGATCGACTGATATAAGTTTGGAAGCGTTAGAAATATGGACACCTTATCTACCCCAGATGCTTCCCATGATTGGCAATAATTGTCCTTCACTGCGAGTCCGTAGTTTCCAAAAGTCCTCGTATTTCCGGGTAGTAGCTACACAGGCCGTACATGTGTGTAGTGGTGGTGAATGTTATTTCTTCTGGACTACCGCTGTTGTGCGCCAAATTATAGCACTTACTGAGACTGAGTATTGTGAGCTACAACGCTGAGGGGTTGCGTTCAACTCGTCTTCCTACGATACAGGAGTAGCAATATGCTGTTGGTGCTCCCGACTCGAATGATTCAGTACTACCAAACATATGGATGTTGTGCTCATCTGTAGTTATGTTTTCTGAGGTCATTGCTGTGCCTGTAGAGCGTCGAGTTTGTGAGATGGATGGACGGCGGCGGATGTGGATCCTTCAGCTTTTATTTTATGGGTAAAAGTACCCAAATAGAGCATCCTATTGCTACGTTTGATATTGCTAATACCACACCATCGCGACATATATCGACAATTACTCTACTACTTGGAACGGCAACATCCCTCATCATCACATTAATCTTGATGAGCTATCGGAGTGCAACGGACGCTAAACAGGCGTGCTATCAACAACATCAACAACTAATGGCACATACGCCTACGGAAACCTGGCCAGCAGTTTTGGGAAGTACCACTGTGTCTTCACCCGAGTCCACGATAGGCTCTACAGCTAGTAGCAGTAGTAGTATTGGCACTCAATGTGAAGCGGCACGGTAATGAGGGCTGACATGGCTAGTGAGGATTACTCTCTGTAGGCCGTCCCTGGCCAGTAGCGAGAAGTCGTCGTCTATAGTATTACGGCAGGCGTCTCCCGGGGACTTAGTCGTGGCACCAAACGGTCAGCGGTTCCTTCTAGTACAGAAGTTATGGAATTCTGGTATGACTTTGGTAGCGGAGAATTTGTATGATGTGTCGGTTCGTTCAGGCCAGCCGGTGGATAAAAACCCGATACCACTCCTTCCGCCAATCCCGGGAGGGCAGATTCGGTATTTACCGTCTCCTGATGCCACAGAGTTGGACGAAACGCCAGCTCGGACTGACCTCAAAGGTGGTGATGGAGGGGGTCCAAAATTAACCCCTGGTGAGGCGCGTCATTCATCTGCCTTGTCACTATATCTGTACAGGGTCGTGCTCGGCGATTGACGACGGGACGCTGGACCCGGCCTTGCGAGAATATGTTGCATCCCAGCGTAAAACTTCTTATATCTTCAACTCCCTGGCGGGCCGAGGAGCATATGGAGAGGCATGGCGGGCTATGATGATGGATGGAAGCTGTCGGGTAATAACAGGATGGTACGGCGAGGGGCACTGGTCGAAAAACGGTAAAGTCGAGGATAGTCTTTATCGATGAAGACGCGTTTGGAAGGATAGTGCGATAAAGCTAGAGTATCCCCCGTAGCGGCCGCCTCTGGGTCGGTAGTAGTCATGGTAGGGATGTGGAGGGTAGTGTTTGTTGTTGTTGATGACGACGTGTTCAAAATGATAGTTCGACGAGCAAAGAAATGAACCGTAGCGCACGCCCCTTGCTGGCAATGATGGGTAGTTCATCGCTAGTTGTGTTCAGGAAGTTGTATTAAAGCGTATGTTTGTGGAGAAGGGGGAGCGTGTGAGACTATCCGGACTGCGAGAAGTGTACTTTGGGGAGCTCCTTCATGATGATGATGCTGAGACAACAGCAAAACATACAGCTCGATTTTTGGGTCACTTCATAGTAGATAGGAAGGAAGGCGGCGGTGGGGAGGAGTTTTGGCTGGTCTTTGCTAACGAGGGATTCTCCCTCATACATTGGCTATTCCAACCGAGTGGAGGGATCGTCACTCGGAGTCTGTTTTGGCGGACTCTTCGATCGGATAATGGCAAGTTGTTGAATATTATGAAACAGTTATTGGAAGCATTGGATGAGATACACTCGAAAGGCATCACTCACAGAGATGTTAAATTGGAAAATTTACTGATGAAAATGTCGGAGTCGGGCGAGATGGAGGTTAAGTTGGCTGACTTTGGTAGTGCTGTGACCTCTGACGCCCTCTACTATGGTGCAAAGGGACCGACTTCTGCTGAGGAGACGGCACGATATGCGCCTCCACCAGGATCGGGTATAGATGGGGAAGGGATGGTATGTGATCGATGGTATTGTTATTAGGTGACCAATGCTGCATTAGACAGCCTTCATTCGATATGTGGTGTGCTGGTGTACTCTGGCTCGAGCTCTTTCTTGGTGCTAGAGGGGTCTTCGAACCGGACAATGCTATTGACCCGAGGCATAGGGTAAGACGACACCTCCGATTGGGGGGGGAGTTGTAGGTGGTTTTCAGAATCTGTTTGAGCACCGTCTGAGAGCTGTTGGGGTACAGTCGGAGGAAGAGATAGATAGTGCATTGCGGGTTGAGGCTTTCAGACTATGGGGCATCACTGAGCAACCTATGGAGGGCGATCAGGCTGAGGTAATAATGGCATTACCGTAACTCTTTGAAGACAACAGATTTCATAAGGTGGCCTTCCAAGCGTCACTATACGAGCAGGATCCGCTGCATTCGGGTCTAATGCCGAGGAGCTGCATGAATCTTTTGCGTTCGTTGTTATCATGGAATCCCAGAGATCGTCCTACGGCTCGACAGGCTCTTAAGAGCGCATGCTTTTCCGAACCGGTGCCGGCCTCTCCTGAGTACCCCCATGTGGAGTTGTTGCCTCCACCGAAAGACATAGTGTTGAAACGGGAAGACTCTCTGAGGTTGGAGACGGTATGGCCGGGGGAGCTGGTCCCGATGGAGAGTTTAGTGAGCGCTACAAATACGGACATTGGTGTGCGCAGTCGGATGGAAGATCGCCATAGTCAATCGATAATTTTTGATTCAAAAACCGGCAAAAAGTATTTCCTGGGATGCGTTATGGACGGTCACAACGGGCCAACAGTAGCAGCTATTCTGGCCCGGCAACTCGAAAACCAGGTGAATAACTCGGCATTAGACAGTGTGTTGACCTATGGTTGCCTAGGTTGCGAGTAGACTGAGTTACGGTATGGATCCCCCTACAGCTCTACGCACGGCAATACTCGATATCGATACTGCGGTGACTGATACTTTGGACCTCACTGGGGTTGTTGGCAGTACGGTAAGTGGATGAGTGTTGCTTTGGAGGTTTGGTGATGATGTGCTCGTTGTAGGTTGTTTGTCTGCTTACTGATGGGTACTCATTATGGACGGCTAACACGGGGGACTGTCGTGCAGTGAAGGGCGAGATAGTTGATGAAAAGGATTGGTCTCCAGTGGTGAGATGAGGATAGGGATACTCAGTTGACATCTTGTTCTAGGTTGGAGGGCACGTCTCGTGGGGGGAGAATCATTCCGGGGTTGTGATAGGAAAGGAAACTCATGGGCGTATATTGGTACGCCCTGATGATACGCCTGATAAGCTCAAGTACTTGCTGGAGAAAAAGTAGGCAGGTGTCGTTGGCGTGATGGTGGAATCACTGGAGGTGTGCGCACAGGCTCCGACCGTATGGCAGTTTGGCTGTGGTAACGTCTCGGTTGACTACTGATCATAAACCTTGTGATCCTCATGAAGCCTCGAGAATAGAAGCCTTGGGGGGGAAGGTAGGGCTGGGCTGTCTGATGAGCTGCTGGCCAGGCAGTAGTTGTTGGTCCTTCCAGGTAACATGTAGTGATCGCTCAGCTGACCCCGACTCGGGTACTTATCGTGTTAATGGAGTGTTGGGTGTGTCTCGGTCGGTGGGTGTAAGGGAATTGAAGCAGTACGGAGTTGTAGCCGAGCCCGATGTGACTATGGTCAAGACTGGGGACAAGTGAGTGGTGAATTTAACATTATCATCATAATCATGAGAACAGAAATCATTAACGTCTCATCTGTGCTGCTTTTTTCAATGATTTATCGATGAGTTGTTGAGCACGACCTAGTAGGAGGGATAAAGTGTACTACTATCTCAGATTGGCGCGCCAATGGCTGGTCATGATGTGTAGTGACGGCGTTTGGGACGTATTGGATGACCAAACTGCTGCTGAGGTAAGGACTTGTCATCACTTTGAATGTTTTGACGCTATCTCAATCAGATTGCACTGAGTGTATCTCCTCGTACTGTCGAGAACATGAGTAAAGCTGTTGTCGAGGAGGCGAAGAAGAGGGGGAGTAGAGACAATCTTACTTGCATGGTTGTTTTACTAAAGTGGAAAGCCGACACCTGACGAGCGGCTACATTAACCCTTTTCCGCTCACTTCATTTCTGTGTACACTATGAACATTACCTTTAATTTTCTCGCCATTCTTTGGGCGGTGATTTGTGGTATAATATACTGACATCAAATACCCCTTCAGACGTTCTTCTATATGTGACATTTCTCGACTACAGTCTTGTATAATAATACTACTCATTCTACCAGCATATTTGCCAGTGTCCTCAGCCCAACCGGTCATCACTATTGTTGTTATCAAATGCTCATAGGTGTGAGGTTAGAGCTAGGTATAGTTAATGTTAATGACTTGGAGCTTGCGTTGTCACACTAGAGGGCGAGCGCGCATAACGTAGACGCATAATTGATCTCGCTCGCCCATTACACTATTGGAGACTGCTACCCAATTCCCCCGTTACCTTGTGAGTTGATAGTAAGAGTACCAGGTGAAGTAGTAGTAGTAGTAGCTGCCTTTTACATATACGTACATGACACTCTACCGACAAAGCCTTGCCATTCTAGCACTTGTAGTCGCTAATTTGATAATCACTGCAAGGTGTTGGGAAAGTGAAGTCTCACCTGAAGACTTCATGGTATCGCCAGTTGTGTATGGCGGCCATGGTCGACGTCTTGGTGAGAGTGCGGATACTTGTGAAGCTAGTATGGCTGGTCAACCCTGGGCATCCCTCCGTTTGGGGGTCCATTTCATCGACCTAGAGACCGACCTGCCAGACCAGACCATGCGGGACTTTGTTAGATCAGAAGCGGTGCCACGAGCCGTCTCCTACTGGCAGAAGACCTTGAAGGTTCGTCGAGCCCAAGCTCCTATTAGGGGTGCTAGGTCTTGTCGTAGTGAATGGCTTCCTGGTAAGTGTGCTCGTGTTCGTTATGAAGGTGGTGGAGCCTCCTGTGGTGCTATTGATGGTACTCCTATTATGATCCCCGATGAGTATCTAGATGAGCTCATCACCTACGGAGGGTGCTACACTGACGGCACCTGTATCTACCCGACCGTCTATCCAGCTGGTGAGGGGTACAGTGACGTTGATATGGTTATCCTTGTTACCGCCAAACCCGACTCGGACTGCGGTGCGAATGGCGTTGGTACATTCGCATTCGCTCTTAGTTGTCAAAGAGATCAGTGTGATAGACCTACCTTCGGCCTCGTTAATATATGTCCTCAAATGATCGATGTAAACTCTAAGTTTGCCAAGGATGAGCTCATTGGGACTATGATCCATGAGCTCACCCATGCCTTGGTCTTCTCCTCGAGCAAGTACGCCCTATACCGATACGCAGATGGAACTCCTCGTGTGCCGCGAGACACCTCTAACGATCAGCTTCTACCATACGGCGTCAGGTGCTCAAGTCGTGTAGCAGTAACGTGCGCCCTATGCGTTTGGTCAGGTATCAGTGTTCGACCTCTAACGGACTCTCCGTCACTTATCCGTCCTCAACCGGTAATTACATGTATATCGACGCCCCTGGTGTTGTTGAGGTCTCCTCTGGTCGTGGTATGGACAAGGAAGACTGCAAGTGCCCGACTGGTCGTACGGGCTCGACAACAAGCGCCGATATGCAGCAGTGTTTGCTAACACCTAAGGGGAGCTGTGTCTTTAAGATCGTCACACCCAAGGTGAGCATAGACTTACAATAGACAGAGTCGAAAAACATGGGAACTTCTGGGGAAATTCTTGCTGTTTCTTGTACCATTCTAGCTGAATCGGTGTATAAACTGTCTAGTATGATGAGGGAATCCGCGAGCTCAGATGAGGAAAGCGAACATATATTCTAGCGGGCGCTGAATGGTGTCGTGGTAGGTCGTAGAGAAGGCTAGGAATTATTTTGGATGCTCTGCATTGGACGGTATGGAGATCGAGAATCATGGGTCGGGACAGGGCTGTACTGTTCTCGAGTCCCACTGGGAGCAGAGGATCCTTGAGGGCGAACTGATGGTGAGTGACCTCTTGGTTGTTGTCTCTGATGGATAGGGCTTAGGTACCAGTAACGGGGTTCTCGTATAATTTCATGTCGGAGATAACACTGGCCTTGTTCGAGGACAGCGGCTGGTATCTGCCGGACTATTCTATGGCTACTAAGATGCACAAGGGAATGTTCTTTGGGTGAGTCGTGGTATGGCGTAGAAGGGTTGCATGATAAAGCCAGGTACAAACAGGGATGCTCCTTCGTTGAGGACAAGTGCATCAACATGGACGGTGACGTGACGTTTGAGGTGGGGAAGGAGAAGAGTAGCCATTTCTGTGCAGGGGAGGACGATAACAAGCATAGGTGAGTGGCAGTGTTGATGGTGAGAAGTGTAGGCCTATTCAGGTGCTCGCTTGACCTCAAGACCAAGGTTCAGTGCGCTATAAAGCACGAGAAGGCACCGTTTTCTCAATACGAGTAAGGACATGAGAAACGGAGCGTGTCTGTCGGACTGTTGTCGGGCTTAGATATTGTGGTCCTGTTAAACACAGCAAGTCGTTTTATGGAGATTATTGTCCAATTTGGGAAGGCGCCTCCTCGTGGGACTGCAATCTAGGCCGATGTAACTGACCCCCCTGTCTTGGGCGGATCACACACCATCTATTCAGTTGACGATATGTCGCGTCTCAATGGCGAGCTCTTCGCGAAGGACAGCGTCTGTTTGATGAGCTCACTACGACGCTCGCAGTACCTTGGTGATGGGAAAGTTAAGATTATTCCAAATCCGGAACAGGTGAGGGGAGAGGTCCCAGCGTAGATATGTTGTATCCATTGCAGATCAGCGCGTGTCACCGCGTGGAGTGCAGCGCCGACCGGAAGAGCTACACAGTTTTCGTAGCTGTCGGGTATGATGGTGTGAGTACCGACGTTCGTCCGATTGGAAGTTGTAAGTTTGATGATGGAAGTATGGCGAGCGCTCAGTCCTCGTCCCATGCATAGGCTATACGGCTGGGCAAATTCTGAAAGATCCCAGCGGGGAGTATTCTGAGGCAGTGAGCACGTACAACTACGAGGAAGGGTATCTCACCTGTACAGACCCCGCGCTGGTGTGTGCTGTGATGAAGTGAGGAACCTCATAGTGGAGGTCATCATGATGATGATTGAGGTCTGTCAGTTACCCTCACTTATCCCTCAAGTCTAACAATGAGATATCGGGCGGCTCGGGTAGTACGGTAATTCGTTCGGCCGCTATTGAGACGCGCTGTACTAGTGGAAATATGTCGTGCCAGTTGGAGACTGAATTCGGTGTTGGTCTTCGATTTAGCTCTCGACCCCTGTCGGTAGTGTTAATTGTTGTTGTGTATGGCCATTCTATGGCTTATTTTCAACTGTTGAAAACTCTAACAGTCACGAAATATCCCTCATTCGCATGCTTACGCTCGAATGAGTTCTTTATCGTCTCGACTAACGTATATTAACTCCATGTGCATCACTCACGTGGTTAAGTGCAGATTCGTATTCTGATATGCTACTGTGGATAGTAGAGTAGTAAAGGTTGTTGTAGTGGTAATGTTACTGTTTTTACCTGTCTGGAGTAAGAGGAAAGATGTTGACTGAAACTACAGTAGGCTGATTATAGGGCGCATGATGAAGAGCTCACTGCCACATGTGATGCGTGTGTCTTTGGTTTAACGAGTGTCTGAATTAGCATTAATGACGATGTGTCTTAGGTCCAGATCTAGGCGCAGAGGGCTTCGCTTCGGGGTTCCGACCAGGTTTATATACCACCATTCTGATCGCAATTATGTTATCCCTTGTATTCGCGTGATTTTGTAGTGGTTGTAGTCTCGGGAAATATCTTTATCAATTGTGAAATATACATATCCTCTACTTTCTGCAGAAATTGATTATTCATAATATCGTTATCAAATCTATTCCTGTTCTACATGCATGCAATTTGATGTTATTTTCAAATCACGAAGGCTCTAAATTTTTTTGCATGATAATTGCCTGTTGAGAATGATAAATCTGACGTTAGTTTTGTGTCGGTAGTTTCCAATACTGATCGCCTCGTGCATGTGGTTTGTCTCCTCTTTACGTCTACCCGACTGAGGCAGATACTGACCCTCAAAGGTGAGACTCGAATATAGATGGGCGAGTTTACATACCGGGCCGTTTCGACTGGTGTTTACACTTATGAAAGTGAGCGACCGTAACGTAACTTCACGACATGAACCATGACAAATTTGGTAACCTCCCATCCAACCACCCAAAATGTCGCGCAGCGCGGCCCGTGCTATATATCTCTCGTTAAACTACTTCACCCGAGCTTTCTGGATGTTTACTCCACGTACACTACCACTATGTCACACAAGGTCTCATAGTTCTTGGTCTCTACCGTATGGCTCTACCGTACCGCAAACAAGCCATCTATAGGTTAGGAGGTAGTATCGAATAGAGGAGAGCACTATGCAAAGTGTCTGTGATGTGGACGATTCATTGAGATGAGTAAGAGATCCCTCAAGAGGTGAACCATCACGAGGGCTCATGCACCAAGCGGAAGGGGGCATCTTCGTCCGTAGATGAAGAGGAGCCTGCGTTCAGTCAAGGTACGCATGTGGGCCTCTCTGAAGATGATTGCGACCTCGAATTGGTGGAGATCCTGACTCGGGGTCTGAGACCGAAAAGGATATAAATGAGCTCGGCGATGAAGCGTGGTCTGATGGTGTGATTACAACAGATGACCGCAGATGGCGATAATGGAGATCAGCGTTTCTGAAGGCAAGGGCTGATGGTCGTCTTCTCCCTCAGTCGTCCGGGGTTCATGACATCTCGAATGACTGTATGAAAAGTCACGGACTGTGAACAGCGGGAACTAGGTGAGCACTCCGTCGAGCTCGAAGTAGTGATAAAAGTGTAAGAGTTGGGAATTGATCGCAAGAGGCAGGGGCAGTGTGACTTTGGCTCTCATCAAATGGCAGTTAAGATGACACTGAGCATCAGGAAATATCTCGAATGATATTCATCTGAGATATTTCTTGAGGACGACTTTGAAGTAGGTGGAAACACATTGTCCCATGAAACCACAGAGAGGAGTTGACCGTCATAGCTTCTCGAAGATATTATGATATATGATCACCGAGAGAGGGCTATGAGCAGTTGTTCTCTATCAGAGGAAAAGAATATGCGTCCGTCCTATTACTCAGTGAACTCGACTCGACCGCATAACTCAACGCAATTTATTAAGAATTAATAGTTTACCGTAATCGAGTCAGGGAGGCAACTCACCACATCAAGTGCTGGATGGGGTGTAATAAGCGACTTAGACGACAAGGTCTGCGACTGAACCTAGCCTGAGATCGACTCAAGCAAAAAAATGGAAATCATCTTGTGAACGGGCCCTACAACAACATTCAATGCAGAATCTCTGTGACCCATTCATCTACACTCCGAGTAACCCGCCTTAATTTTGGTACCATTGACCGTCAGAGTGAACGCGTCTTCTGCATCGTTATAGGGGAGCTTTGCCCACTCCATTGGGTTTAAACGCAAGGTCTTGGTGAAGTCGATCAATGCCTTGGCCGTGATGTTGACGTTTATGCCAGGTTTCCCACGGTTATAACTCCACGGAATGAAACCACTTACTAATATCTCTTCGTTGAGAGTGTAGTAGATGTTGAAATAACCTTGATACATCGGGATGAATGCCAAGAAACCTCGGAAAAGTGGGTTATCCTCCGCACAATATGTAGTGCTTGGTGGGAACGCCAGGACGGTCGAGAGATATCCTACTGTCAGAGCGATGGTGAGGATGATCAGCATTCGAATGAGGACTACTGACAGTGCAGCATTCGGAATAGAGCTGGTGTCTCATCTGCCATAAGTGTGACGGGTTTCCTGCGTGCAATGAGCATCCAAAAGTACACGAAGAGACAGGCGGTGTTGACTTCGGTCCGCGGGGTTCATCATTCAAAACTCTGGATGAACCCAGACGAGCCCAACGATTTTGTTATCAATACGCTTCGTAGCATGGTCTGTACATCGCTGGGACAGGGCATAAATTCGAGAGAGACTTCCAACCCAAAAAGCTTGACAGGATCGAAAAACGTACCGTCTGCGCGTCACCATCACAAGACCGGGTCACTGTCCCGAGGACCTCCCCGCCGAAGAAGCGAAGTCGAGTACCGGATGAGCTCTTTCACAGAAACCTCTGCATCGTACCTTAACAGGCGACTCCAGGGCTACTAAAGGGGAAACCCGTGGTGAAAACCTGGACATTCTCAGCCGGATATAACTCGCTAGTCAGTTGTTGTCGGTTGAGCAGTGTTCTGAGTAAAGAAAACTTCCCGTTCTGGCGCTGGTTTTCAGCCGATTCTCACTCCGTGTCGGTACGGCAACACTGTGTGACGTCAACCTGGTTGGATTGGTAACTCATAAGGATCGCCACTCTTATGATGAATCTTTTCTTCAACGCGCAAGATTGTTCAGATCATTAAAGCTCACTGAAAGCCTCATCGTAGAGGATACAGATCCCTATGTAGGTCTCTAAGATTCCTCCTCGACTTGGATAGACAGGAAGGGTTTCTCAGCAGTAGCATTAAGATATTGTTTTCAGTGAAGCGGTAGGATAGAATATATTACACTCGACCAAAGCATGCTCCGAACATAACACTATATTAACTAACGTATTGCTAGATAAATGGATGGTACGATCGTACATGTATGACGCACGGAGCGTAATGATCTGTGAACTCTTGTAAACGCAATGCATGGTACTAGAAAAGTTATGAATGGCAGCACGAGAAGGACAACAGGAACAGCTGAGTCGACCAATAGCATCACAGAGAGCACTATTCAGGATAATAACTGCGGCAGAGGTCTCGTAGGTGGTCGCCATGTAAATAGAACTCTCCTATTATCCTCTTCTCGTCCCCTTCACTCGGGTACGCTGTGGTCAATAATATCTATGAATCAAGCATGAGGCCGTCTTGTGAAACTTCAGTGACGTTACCTGGTATAACCCTATAGTAGCTGCCAGGACCAAGGACTTCCACTGTCGTTCCTCCGCTGCGATCGCCAAGACCTCGTCGTCGAGGGTGTCTTCGTCCATCCCCAGCATGGACCTATGCGAAATAGACCTTTATCGCCAATTCCAAGATATGATCGATGACACGGTAGAACTCGTGAAACGATCACACGTATGGTCTTTGAGACAAGTATAGTGACAAGTACAAGGCATGAACAACTATTGATGATATACACAGCAACAACTCACTGATCAGATAGGCCCTGTGTAGGAGGGGACTGGCATGGTGCATCCAGCTGATCACAAATTGCCTTCACAAGACCAAGTGGACCTGTCGAAAATACTCTCAGAGTGCGGCATAAATTCCATACCACTCCTTTTGTATCTCGTCTCCAAATCAACCACGATATCCCCTACTCGATGATCATCCCTGAGCCTCCCAAACGCCGCACTGTAGTGTGGCTGCAGACCCTCGTCCTCCGCGAGGCGATACAGATACGGTTCCAATTCTCGCCAGTACCTTACGAACTCCATTGACGCCATACTGCGACTTGAATGATTACTAATCACCCCTCACTCCACCCCAAGGCCCATCGACCAAACATATCCTCCTCCTCCTTTTCCTTAGGGCTGCTTGTCCGATGTCGTGGAGGCCGCTGCGGCGGTCGCGACATGCACGTTATGACTCAATGAAAAACGATCAAGTCGAGACTAGTGATGAATCGGAGGAGATCATATTGCTTCTTGGGAATACAAGATTCTAGCGAAAATAAATTCACTAGTAAATGATGAAAATTAAATCACAAATTTACAAAATGGTCTACATAGTATATCAGAAATCACTTTTGAAGTAATTCAATTTTTTTCAGGCAAATTCTAAACTTCAGCATTTCACGCTAACTGATGAGTATTTGAGGCTCGATTTGACTCTAGCAAGACTTAGATGTAGGTATGAGATATCATAACTAACAGAAATTTACGCCTCCTCACAGACCCGGCAAAGCCTAGTGTAAGAATTCTCACAGAGTTACATGCCTAAGGATCAACAGCTAATGCGAGAGCACTTCCGAATCAATGCCCAACTCGAAATTTTCGACATGAAAACTTCATTATTAATTCCGAACACTGCTGATGCCATGCAAACTTCTTTCTATCCACCGTGAGAGAACACCCGAGAGACGAACAGGTCTTGTTGCTTCTTATCACGTGCTGTCAAACACGGGTCTATCGACCTGAGGTCTTCAATCGCACGAACAATCCTCATGGGACCTCACTGTATGCCATGTCTCCGACGCCCAATCTCAGTGGCTGAGTTCAGGAAGCCGCCCCTTCTACCGCAGGTGAATACAACATCGTCTTTGAAACACTAAAGAGGGGCCTTCTTTCACTACAGCCCTCACAGTGTTACCGCTAAGTCTCTGGACTTGGTTTTTTGGTGTTCATCGTCAGCAACACTTTTTTGGCCTGCATAGAGTGAAAGTGGCGGAATGATAGGATGGATAATAAACCAATACAAGAGGATGAAGAAAATCTCCTCGTCAGGGAGGAGGTATGTGGGGAAAACGCCTTCAAATCAACTCCACGAGATGTTCCCGAGTTGAAAACCAACGAGCCTACAGACAGTACGATCTCCTGAATATGGTAGAAATGACGTCTGCAATTCCATCTCGCGCGTCCTCGTCCGAGCAGGGACATCCCGACTGCAAAATGACGGCATCGAAGGCAAGAGCGATGATCCCTGAGCTCACCCATGACGACGCCCGAGCTCTCGGGCTGGATGATACCACGCTTTCTTCGGATCGTTTCTGAAGTCTATAGCGCCGCCCATATTAAGATTCTCAGAGGTCGGCAATAGGTTTGCATCATAAGAAACTGCAGCTATTGGGTGGCGTCACCACGGCTGAGTCGCATCCTTACCCCTAGTTCGGGCCGCATCGACGGTATCATCACCAGCGAGCATCCTGGCCTTCATCTCTCTAGCGCTCTTCATGACCATACCCGGCCCAGGCCCCGGCATCTCAGGGTGGACACTTCCTCGAATGATGGCTGATTACAGTAGTCGGCCGATCGGATGTAGGGCTGTCGACTATTACCCAAAGTTTTCTCCTGGTCATTGAGATCGTAACTGAGGACAGCAACTACTTAACTATAGCTTTCGAGAGCCCCAGCAGAGTTGGGAGGATTACAGGTCACTGCCATTGAAGATATTTGAGTGCATGTGTATATGGCGTCGCTCTCTAGCACTCAGCCCTCTTCGACGGAGCCGGTCTGTTAGGTTGTCGTGCATGAGTCAGAGAAAACAGATGAAGCCTTCCTCTATACAAGTCACCAGGAGACTGGATGCAAGACCAATGAGAAAAGAATCAATAATTGCCATTATTGATAACCGCGATAGTGTTTAACACGATAGTGTTTAACATCATCATTATTAAGTTTTTAAACGTTATCAGTGTTTAACACAAAGTGTTACCAACTGCTATCTCCATCACACCAAAGAGACCTCGACCGAAGCTATTCGTAATAGAGCCCATCATCGATCCGTTCACAAACTGATACAACTTCATCAACTCCTCAAGTCTGCCAGTGAAGGAAACGAGTCTATTAAGGACAGTGTACTGAACAACAAGCAATCAGGAATAGCATCAATCACTCCTCAACGATCTTATTTTTCGATTTCACCAAGTCAACTATTTCTTGGCTGTATCCTTCTATCTCATGCTGAATATCCGTCCATTCTGATTTCCTCGACAGTCCATTCTCCTGTAGTTTTACGTTGACTTTACGTACTGCACTTCTAACCAGCATCGACAGGCCTCCTTTGTTTCCAAGGCCCTTCTCACACTCGCCGACCAGAACTCTCATACAGTCTCGAAGCTCAGTGAGTTCGAACTTCACAGCTGGCAAATCTTTAGCGTCATGGATCTGTTACGAAATGCTGTACTCTTCTGGGGCGTTATATCTTACCCTCGGCAGTAGATGTCTGAGCTGAAGGACTCTCTGTTTGGCGATTTCTTCATCAGAATCGGCTAGTTGAGCCAAGCACCGGTGACACACCGCACTAGTGCCATGCAACTTCGCCAATGTCTCGAACATTTCTACAGCTGGTCTGCGTTTTCCTGTGCTCACCGATAGATTCACGAGATCCTGATAACGGGCGTGTCACCACTTGCGTTGTTCTAAGTTCACTCACTTTCAACAAGGCATCATCATCTAGAATTGAATCAGCTCTGCCAAGGTCTACTGCTAGACCTCTGGCAGCGTATGTCATACCCACAGGATCGCGTCTCATTTGACCGACCTAAAGTAATACCAGTTTGTTCAACCAGTGACAAGAGCAGCTCTACGCGAAAGGTGTGACACTCACAAAAGTGTCACCACGCCTTGTAGCACTGATCTCATATATTCGACAAGAGAGCATATCAGTTAAGCATATAAGTTTTGAAGGTCCTCAAGCCAAAGGCTTTCAGTAGGAAGGCAACAAGTTGGTCATCATACAAGCTCTCTAAGCAATGCATTCACCATTCAATCACCCCGAGGTTTACCGTAAGAAGATTCTGCCACATTCTCCATGACTCGCGAGCTCGCTTCACAGCTTCAAACGAACAGGTGTAAGCATACTTCAGATATCGTTCAGTCTCGTGGGTGATCTAAACAACATATACAGGTGTAGCTATAGCCGATCGATTTGGGGCGAGCGAGACAACCCACACAAAAGGAGACAACATATCGATCAACATGGCGCGCGCTACTTACATCTGCTTCACTATCCAAAGTTGTATCTTGCTGGTTCATCTTCTCCTGCGCCATAGTGATATATGCAGCTGCCAGGTTGGCCCAAGATTGTGCATCAGTGTCGTCTACTCCCAGAGCCCGAGTGAACGCCGTAGCAGCGTCCTGGTACTGCGAGACTTGCAAATACATTGCTCCCAGGGAAAACCAAATGCCTGAAAACATAAACTGCCACGACAGACCCGACGATAAGGCCGTGAAAACTACCAGCCTTCAACGGTGAGATTTCCAAACTGTTTTTCAGACACTCTATAGCCTCCTGTCGTTGCCCATGCTGAAGTGCCCATCTTCCCAAAGACCGCATAGCTCGAGCGTAACGGTGCTCCGACTGACAGTACTTCCCCTATGTGAACAACATGCCTCGGCGCCTACCTCCTCCCAAGCTTGCTGCCACCATTGCTTCACACCAGTAATGTCACCAAGTTGGCACAACAGTCGCGGCCTAGTCGATGAGGGGGTATCAGAGGCTTCAAGACGTTCCTTCACCAATTTTTCAGCTTGATGTTTCCTGCCAAGTTATATCCACAGTGCACAGGAAATGCTCAGCAGCACGCGTAAATTTGTTATGCAGATGTGAAGAATGTGTATTACACCGGGAGAAACTGATAGTGAACAAGTCGTCGCTATCACAGTCCCAAATGGGTACTCTCATCACAACAATTGCGGAGCGAGCGAAGCGGGCGGAGCATATACCGCAACAACAGGCATTTTCGCGTCGTGCGTGCGTGCAGAATTATTCTGGCTTAACTACAAAGCGAGGGAGGCTATCAGATAGATCAAACGACTCCTCTCTATGCGGAGGTTTTGCGAAAAATCAAAAAACTCGATTATGCGAACAGCTCGAAGAGATATGCACGAAGAACTTTAATGATGGAGAAATGTCCCACCTGGGGATCGAACCGGCGACCTATGTCGAATTCATTGATCGAATCAATAGACATGGACTAAGTGAACTCCGCCCCTTCGTCACGAAGGCCTAGTATTCATAGCTATGGTTTACATTGTATATGCGATATAGTTTCAAATCGGTTAGCATCGATCTCGGAGATAACACACATATGCATATCAAATTGACACGTATATGATGACTACCTGTCTGCAACAATAAGGCAGTCAATAGCCTCACACCACATGTTGATGCTAACAAACATATCATAGGCCGACAACACCATACCCATCTCCATCATACGTTTACCAAACTCACGTTGTAGCATTGGTAAAGACGGATAGTATCTAACAACATTCAATCAGTGTGACAAAAAATATAAAAATTTCCGATGAAATTCTCAATAGTTTCCGCGCACTTCTACTCGAATTCGTATTTAACTCCTATAATTAGCGAAAAACATCTAAGCTCCACTGAAGAGAGCGAACACTAACTGCTGCTACTAATACCACTACTAAAAGGACGACCGAGGCCATGAAGTTGAAACAGTCTCGGGTGCGCGAGATTACCATAAACTGCACCCGAAACAGCAATTATCTTTTCGCTATGCTCCATTGATTGCCAGAATTAATTACTACTGTATATCCTATACCTCGCGTGAATATCTAAGCTTTGAGCTCATACAACGTTGACGAGCTCACAGTTGCAAAGTGTCTTTGTGGAGATACATAAAACATTCAACGTCTGTGCCGAAGAACACACAAATCGAGAAATCTTCATTCTATCCTAGCGAAATGTCACAATGATTATAACACCACAGATAGTATCCTCTACTTTCACAACTACCACCCCAAAACCATTGCTTTTATCACTAACATTAGTAAGAGGTACCCCTCCAACTGTAGACACCATCAGTAGTACACCTTATATTCAACATAAACCGTAGCCTTCATAGTAAATTTCATATAGCCGCCTATGATGACCACCCCCTCCAACCTTCACCACCCTATTACACTGAGTGGACGTATCCAATCCTATCCGCAACAAGTGCCGCACTAGCATCACCCTCCGGTAACTTGTCGTTATACTGATCCACCAGAGCTTGCAATTGGAAAGCCGCACGATTCCTCGTTTTAACCCTGCCGAACTCCGTACGACAACGTAACCACAGCCCGGCAGAATACACCAACCAATGGGCCGAGCAGCCAGCGTCACGAGGATCTAATCAAGAACGCATTAACCCCTACCAAGTACACTACCATTCTCACCGCTGAGAGTCTCCGGAAGTACCAAAGCACGATTCACTAGGCATCCAATTTGCTCCATCGTAATAGCATCATCATCATCAGCAGCGCTTGACAACAGCAACCTCACAGCCTTAGTAAGCAATATAGCCTGTTCTACTGCATGCAGTACACTAGGCTTGAACTCATCAGAGGTGTATTCGACCGACTCCAATACATCAGTATCAGGATCCAGCTCGGCCATCTGGACGTTCTGGTGGGCTTCCCCGTCCTGTGGCGCGGACCCACTACTGCTACTCTCCATAACAGGAGCAGCCAGAGTGCTCTTGGTCACACACGTGAGCTGGGCGAAGGCTTGCGTCTGATACCGACGTTTGATTCCTTCTACCCCTGTGATCTCCCAAGAGAACCCCACGTGCTTAGCAGCAGCATCGATAATCTCATCAGACACGTCAGTCGGTAGTCCGTAATAACTCGTATGAATAGCCAATTCCAATACCATAACAGCCCGAACTGTCTCCGAAACTGCTTCAGCTGGTACGACCTTCAACAGTGACGATGCATTCTCATTCGTGGTGTCACCATCATCATCACCAACTTCCCTGAGTGCTGATGGAAGCATCGAGGGACCACATGCAATGACCTGGTCAGAGAGGTCCAGTGCAATATATCCTCCTTGTAGTAGTGCTTGTGCATATTCCTCGACACAAGCCTTCATACACGTCACACTCTGGCCGTCTCCTCTGGCAGTAGCCTCAGCCAGCATCCGTTGCCATACGAAAGCCGCCCTAGCCCGCCACACTGGTAGTGTTTCCAGCCCGGACTGTTCCAGCATATCACCACAGAGAACAGTTACGCTCGTGAGTAGAAGTTGAGGCCCTCGAGTTACGTCGTACAGCGGCTCACCATCGACTTCAAGACGACTCAGAACGTACGAGTTACGCGCGGACTCCAGAGCTCTCTGATTAGGAAACATCGGAATCTTATCAGAAGTGACCTCAGGCCCTGTCCAGTTGGCTTGTAGGAAGCATTGTAAGCACGCCACAGCAGCGACCAACACGGACAACTCCGACTCAGGGCCGCGGCCAACAGCAGCATCACGTAGGGACCGCTCTAGTGTATCGGTATCTTCCCAGTCGTGTAAGAGCTCAGCAATGACCGGCTCTTGAAACGCCACTTCCCATTTTGCTTCTACTACAGCGATAGCGGCCTTTCTAATACTTTCATAGACCGGCGAGCTGGGCAGCTCCTGTGGTGGGGTCGGTGGTACAGTGTAACGACTGTGAGGGTAGAGGAGGTAGGTCTCCACGGATCGTACAGCAGCTGATAAATCTGATGACATTATGATGACAAACCTCCAGCTAAATGCACTGTCGAGGTGAAAACGGAAGTTTCGACAACTTGGAAGATATGTAAAGATGTGGTAAACTTTAGCGCGCGCCCACCTGTGCGCAAGTCTCGTGCGTGCATCCGTGTTGTAAGCCGTCCCCACCAACCATTGTCATCAGATAGGAGTGCCGAATTGGTTCCCTGAAATGGCGGGCTCGGCGGTGGCGCATGTCGTCCAGTTTACTAGGGGTTCTACTCAGCAGCTACCATTCCCCGAAGACCTCTTCTCTGGAAAGGGGTGTGAGTGCAGCCAACCCTTGCCAGGCTTGCTAAGGCGTATCCCCAAAGTGGAGGAGGTAACCCCCCCAAATGCCATACTAGTGATTATTATTATGTCCATTTTTCAGCGCCTACATTGCATGAGTGTCTGGCCATCGACTCCTTCAGAGGGGAGGTCAACCCTCGAAGTTGCCCCTTCCGAGTAAGCAGTCAGTTGTTCCTATTCTACCTACAACTCCTCGATAACCTCAGGTCCTCATTATCATCATCCTTGTCTACTGTACACAGTGCATCTAGTTTGACATCAACATTGGCATCAAGTAACGATCTCGAAACTTCGTATAACATGTTAGAGTCCGTCGAGGATCTAAGAGTTACCGATTATGCAGCGACTTGGTGGTGACCAATCTGAACAAGTGAGGAGGGTGTACGTGTCACCGCAGTTGACTGTGTTCGACTCTGTTATATGAGAGCCCTTTTTTTACGAACTCGATGACGTTTTGGTTTGTCCCTGAAACCTTATAATTTGGCAACACTGTTTTACTGTCTAGTTTCTGTTCAGCTGGGACTATTATGAATGTCGCTGCCACATTGAGATTCAGACATTCATCTGTACTATCATCACTACTCTTAAGCTTAGTCTTACTCCTTATGATGAGAGATGTGCCTTGCTATCCTCCACGTTTTTGTATACCTATATAGGAGATTTGCTCGACCTTACCTTACTCGGCGTGGTGTGGTAAATTATATAATTCTTGGAAATTCGTTAAATACCCCACATTTGACAGTCTTGAAGACAGAACTGTCCTGAGGCCTCTGAGATCTCTGAGGTCCGACATTGTCATCAGTCTGTAGTAGTGTGATGCAGCCTTCGTACCAATTCAGTACTACTATATATATCATCAATTGATATCATTTATTCTCCCATTAATATCATCAATACTGGTATTCCCCTATGTTCAGGCACCACATCGCCGCGACATAACCTGAACTTCCTCAAGGCTCGTCCCGTGGCCGTCATATATTCTGAAGTAGTCTACATATGGTTTGTCCTTTTTGTTATCGCTGATAGTCTGCTACATGTATTATTATTACTTCTGTCAACTTCGTCAAGTCACTCGAAAACATTTACGCAGTCACAACCTATTGGTCCATCGAAACAGCTCTTAACTGGTGCTCTTTCGAACTGTATAATTCGCTTATGTGTGTCAATGTCGGCGAAACTGCTGAGGTGAGTTTTCCATTTTCCGCGTGCTTTCTATCAGTTGTTTGTCTTGTTCAGATCTGTGTGCTCATTTCTGACGCATCATCCTCCAGTCGGGTCAGTGACCTAGTTTTATCGAGCTCAGCAAAAGCAGTAGCTTACATTGGTCACATTTTACCACCATCTTCAGACGGAGGTCGATTTCTGAAACCCATTTTGACCGCGTGGTACATCTGCATCGTCGAGCACCGGGATTGCTCGGTCGTCGTCGTCTTCATCATCATCGTTGAAAGTGTCAGTGTTCTAAGTACCCCATGCAGTAGCCCCTCTATCGAGCACTATCTTACAATGGTTATTGTTATTCAATTCACATCAGCGTTGTAGGGGAAGGTTAACTGAACTCGTTATGCGACGGAGCTTCTCTTCAAGTTGTTTCTGTAGACCCATGTGGACTGATCGAACTGACTTGTGAGGAAGGCCTGCATTTTTGGGGGAATATCGTAGCAGTGCGACACGTGTCTAGACTGCAGTCATAACTCCGTACTCGCGACAGTGGTTATTGCTATTGGAATAGTTGTTTGCGGCGTGGAGGCTTCATTTCATGACCACCCCCTCGACACTGGATGTTCGATGCAAGAAGACTCTGGAAGTCCTCCTACGTCCCAAGTAACTCTAACACAACCACCGAAGTGTCCTCCTTATAGTACTCTTTCCAGATACTTCCGCATTATCCATCCTTGGCTAGCAATCTCTACAGATTCCGATAAGCAAATTTTGGTGAGAGCAACTATCACAGCGGTGTTGATGGTCATTGCATGTAACACAGGCCCATGTTGGCGACGTTTTGCAAGGGTCCTTCGCGAAGTCGGGCGCGCGGTCTCAACCCAATGCATACAATCTACCGCGGGCAATAGAAACTGTGGTTCAAGGATCGCTAGATGTAAGGCGTGTACTCCTATGCTGTTGTGACGCCGTTACAGATTGAACAGTTGAGGGAAGGCAAACCGTCCGGGCCGCGATGCAAGTCCATTTCCTCGAGAGCAGTGACTAGGGGCACTTACAAGAGTGAGGACCTAAACTGTTCGACTCAGCATTAGGTGGTTACCTATTTTATAAGGTTCTGAGGACGTCCATAGAGCGTTTGCTATGGAGAACAGACCTTTACGGTCTCTACCTTTCTCCCAAATATTCACATCGAAGGCCTTGGAAAGAGTCGAGGAGTGGCAGGTGAGGCGATAGGGCTAATTGCTTCGCTCCGCTAAAGTTCGTCTAGAAACAATCAGCAGCCAGAAGTTGGTCTTTGCAAAGCTTTTCGGCGTACTGGCGAAAGCGATATCCATCGATTTAATGACCGATATGATCACAATAAAGACGACGACCATGTGTTGCTGGAACTTCAGTGTTGGAATATACGTTCGCTCTCCTCAGCTGAGCTCAGGAGTTTCCGCGACAAGTATAGAAGTTTACATACGAAACCGGGTAGGAGTGTCCAGGAAACAATGAGAATTCTCCCAAATCTCCTCAGAATTTTCATGTTGTCACCAACACATGTAGTTGACCATGTGCATATTTTCCCACACTGTGTAACTGAGCTGCCGTCGTATTGACTGGTGGTGACTCATGCCTCTCTCAACCCAGGGGGACAGACGTTGCTGACACAGAGTGTTGTACAGCGAGGTCTTCGCATCCCTATCGCAGTCGGGGTAGTGATGAGTTCAATGCTTCAGACGACGTTTGAGGATTCCACGCAATGGCCGAACAAGTCCGCATTGGAACGGGTGCTAAGGAGTCTGTGGGTATTCAATTCTAGCATGCCCACCTATACTGGACTGATTAGAGTAGGCTCTCCTTCCGACCCTTTGATGCCTTACATCAGTGCTCAGGATGATCCAACGTATCAGAGGCCCGCCTCAGCTCCATTTCGTCTTCATGAGTTGTCGATGGTCAATAGAGATATGCAGGTGGCTTGTATCTCATTCGGCTCTCTAGGCGCATTAAGCGCATCTTTCCCAGTCGTCCATCGCTTACGAGGCTAACCGTCGTGCCCTTCTATACACCCCTAGGGCGTTACTGAATCTTTCAGCTACTGAAACTGAGTGAGTAGCCCTTATGCTGTGTATGGTTGAGTGAATCCACTCCGCGTGCTCAGTCCCTACAGCACGGAACGCTTCAAGCGAACCAAGGTGTCTGTTGCTCCTCATAATAAGGGGCGCTCAGTATTGCCCAAGGTGGGGCTGGCCGGTGAGAGCGTCATGATCATTGCTAATCTCAGGGTGGCTCTAGAACGCTTACTACGACTTACTTGTCCACTTACGTACCTCGAGTGAATGCCAAGTGGCACAAGGACACTCTGTCGTATTAGAGATCGGCTCAGGACAACGCGAGCGGTTGAAGCATGTTTTATGTGTTATTGGTGTTGATGTCGTTACCGAAGAGGTTGTGCTGAGTTCACAGTTAGCCCTCGGTAGTCTCCACATAGAAATGTCAGTAAGCCGTGAGGATGCAGGACTCCTGCCAGAAGCAACCTCCGCTGAAAGCCTCAGTGAAATATTCCATGATTGCATGGGCAGCTCGAATGAGCAACAGTCTGGGTTCCTCATAATCGGAGTGAATCAAGGGGCTCTATCGTCGTGGGTAGCCCAAGACGGGGCACCGTGTTGTGCCGCGGCGGTAGTTGCTGCTGCCATAAACTGCTGTGGTTCGGGACGACACCAAGACACGATTGGGAAAGCATTAGAAACACTACTGGTAGTAGTTGAGTCTCGGATTGTTAGACTGATGGAGCGAGCGAATGTTTTGGGAGAACCAGGAGATATTAGGAAGCTCTTGGAAGATCGTTTTGATTCAGAAATACCCGGCTGGAACAGTTGTAAGAACAACCAGAAAGCTATTGATCGAATCGTTGCCGAGGTAGCGTCCGAAGTGCAGAGACATCCTACGGAGCTCGGGGATCCTTCGAAGCAAGCATTCGGAGACTCCACACGAAGTGACAGAGAAATGCCGATTTCCTTTGATATACCATTTGGTGGAGTAAATGACCTCTCACAGGTTTTGCTAGCTATGGTGGGGAAAATAGACTGTGCGCGAAAGTTGCAGAGAGATAAGCCATCGACAGCAGGGGTCGGGAACTGGGCGATTAAAGCCGCGTTGGAAGCAGAAGGGTTTCGAGTTGAGAGAGTATTGGGCAAGACTGGCCTTGGTCGTTGTCCGCCATTTATTAGGGCGACTGATGAAGGAGCTTGGGATGCCTTCAAAGTGAAATTCTCGAAGTATGATTGTATGATCGTCCACTTCAAGAACCATTATGCTTTGGTCTTCGCCTTCCGAGAACGGGGAGGAAATCTGAAGCAAATACTAACAGCGCGGAAAGGCCAGCGGCCGAAGGATTGGGTTCATTGGGAGGAGATTATCCGGTCGGTGATCAGATGGCAGGGTTATGGTATGCTGGGTATCAATAGAAAGAGGCAGTGCGATGGGGTCATCGATAAGCATGCTACTGTAGAGTGATGATTCTGGAAAGGACATATGGTCTTCTGCTGAGTCGTGTTGGGAGTGTCGAAAGTAAATCACGCAACAGTATGAGAGCGTTGTTGGGTAGGAGAAGAGGATCGTTTGACATCCACTGAGATATTGTCATATTTGGCGGTACACATTGGGTCGAGATCCAAACTATCTGTTGGTAGACTCGACTATCTCCATTACGTTTTATATTGCATCAGCGAATCGCTGATGCAATATCGAATGCAGATATCGCTGACAGCGATATCTCTCATACTTGGCATGAATTCTTTACTTCATGCCTTTTTTCAGAGTTAGTCAGCTTGCGTCTGCGTGCTACTTTCGTACGCAGACGCATAGCAACGCAACGGTGAGGGATGGAGGTGCGCAGTATGGTGGAAAAATATGCGTAGAAATGTCCCCACCGGGGATCGAACCGTCGCCCCATCTCAGTTTCCGCGCAAAACCTGGACGGCAGGAAGTAGTGGTCGTGCTGAGGAGGTCTTTTGTGCATTCCAGAAGTCTTGAGTACCTTTGGTTGTGCCTCAGGATTGCCGTCCAATCTAATGTCTAACTCGGATGATGAAGATGCTGATCCTGTAGTGGATGAGCAACTCGTAGTTGTACACTTCCGGGAGCTTGCACATAGTCATTTCGGGAAGGCTGTCGATCCCGACACAGTGCGGTTAGTAGGAATGGGTAATTCCAACGATTAAATTCGTTCTAATACCACGCTCTCATCGCTTCAGACAAGCCAGGGGACGGTAAATTGATAGTCCAAGCCAATGGTGAGGAGGTCGCCCTTGATGCGATGGTGGCTGAGCCGCCGGGGAGCTTCCTTATAATGGAGAAGGAACCTGTGCAGCAAACTAATACCGCGGATAATGCGGCTGAGAAAACACCAGAGGAGCCGCATGCTGGTAGTAATAACGGGCGAGGAAGGTCGATGAAACTATCGTTAAGTAGGCTACAAAGTTTATGGTACGACTCGTGGTATGATTGATGTTTCGGTGCCTCGAATATCAGCACCGGTAACACACAACACTTCGGACCCCTTGGCATCAACGACAAGAACACCTAGAGGTGGCTTAAAGGCAGCAAAGGAGGGGGACCGGTCGTCCACCATAGGAGGGCCTCTGTAGACGTTTATTTTAACGATTTCCGTCCGCCCCAGTTGTGGTGTTGTTGCACGGGTTGGTAGGAGTCACTGCCAGTATGCAGATGGCCAACAGTCTGTTATCATCATCTTCATACCTCACGTTTGGTCGAACGGAGCTATCAGGAGCCGTTGATCTATTTTTACGAGGGATGAGCTGCAGGTGAACAGGCTTCGTCAAGGAAGCCGTCTACCAACGGCGAATCAGGAGTGAATCCATGAATGCACGGATCATCATAAGAGGATGTTATAGCGTATTATCCATTCGACAGCGGCAGGATTCGAACCTGCGCAGGCTGAGCCTAGTGGATTTCAAGTCCACCTCCTTAACCACTCGGACACGCTGTCTGTGTTTGAATATTCTTCATCATAATTGGCCGGCGACCATCTTTCGAGACGTTACGCCAATGGGAAGGGAGATCTATAGACGGCGTGTCCGAGTTTCCACATCCAAGGTAAACCGTGTGAGCTCGAAAGATTGTTTCCCTAGAGAGTTGAGGGGGACGCCACCGTTTTGGTAGGCGGAGAATACGTACCTCGCTCATGGATAGCAGTATGCTCCCACCACCTCGACATTCCTACACATTATATGGTCATTAGTGGCTCCCGATTACTCGTGGGGACGCTATAAAAAGTATACGATGATAGACTGTACATCCGATTAACGAGTTAATTGCGCTTCTGCTCCTCCTCCTCGACTTTTGTTGTCAATTCGACGATGAGTCATGGATCATGTACAGGCCCCTTGATGATACTATGACGTCCTACTCCAAATGGGAGGCTCTCACATCATGGGTTGATAGATTCACTGACAAGCTATGTAAGTTGGCGTTTCCGATAGTCATCGTTGGTCACTATGGTGAAAATAGGCATACCATTTTTGGGCGAGGACAACGATAGGACATGTATTGTACCGCGAGATGGCACAGCCGCCGACGAGCTCAAACTACCGTACAAATGGGAAGTCATCTATTGGCTCAAGTAGGGAACATGTGTCAGTGGAGAACACTGATGCCTATGAATGCGTTGAATGGCAGGTACACTGGAGCGGTCGCTATAGCCTTCTCTCTGATTTTGACAGCAGTACTAGTGGACGACATGCACCACATCGAAGAGAACAGTATGACATTTAAAGGACTTCCGGGCCAGGTTGGGGAGAAAATCATCACTATTCCGGTGAGAAAGACATGGCTAACTCCACAGCTACGGCAGAGATTTCATTCAGAGATCATCAGGAGGCTGGGATACTTTTCGGTTCGATTCTGTCAGTGACCAAATATGCTCGAACACCGTAGGCACGCTCCCTACCTCGAGAACACCGACAACAGAGATGTTGTAAGTCGCTGTCGCCTTCTTCTCAATCTACGTGCACACTCGCGGGCGTGACATTCAAGTGATTGGGGAGTACTCGACAGTTATATGATTTGAATCTTATCCATCTGAGGCTAGCGAGTTATAGGCTCATCTCTGTACTGGCTCGAACGATCTTCCTGTATTCGTTGTACTACACTTCTGCACTGTTAGCCCAACAGTTGAAAGCTCTGATGATCAGCGAGTAGGAAAGAATATTATTAGCCTATACAAGTTTCGTGTCATAAGGAATCTTTGCTGAATCTAGATAGTGCACCTCCAAGTTGGGACTATGCAGGTATAGCGATCTTGCCGCATGCGAGTCGAACCACAAAACCTGCGGGGAAGAGAGGCATCATGACTCATTGAGTCGGTTGGCTCTCAGCCTCTTCGACCTAGGACTAGCTGGAACTGACACTAACAGTGATTTGGGCAGCGAAACCTTCGCGAGTGTAAGCAAGTTCGTCACATCGCCTCGGCTGGGGGGAAAGCCGTTTTTTTCCAGTTGGCCTTCGTCTCGAACATAAGCAGAGTGCTCGACATCATGGCTCTGGTGGCGCATGGACTGGCATTCGCGATCTTGGTAGGAGTCCCAGAACAGGAGATTCGTTGACTTTGCCTTGCAGATTATCGTTCGTCGTAGCCCTCGAACTTTACTTTTGCATAAGAATTCCAGAGGGAGCATCTGGGTATACATCACTGACTACTCTCCTAACTGGTAAGTGCTGTAGATGAGAAGTATTCCTGTGTAGTGTTACACTACTAGTGTAGGATGTGTTAGTATACTACCGTTGTGGCAATGAGTTGATCTTGAACTCGAATGAGTGGCAAGTATTCCCTTGAAATTCGCACTGCTCTCAGGTTGGTGCTCTTCGCCGGAGTCGCGCTGCTAGTCTCGAATGGTCTGCGAGCATCTTTCCGCCACTCCCTCGCTTCACACGTTGCCGCCTATGCGATCCATTGTCACAGCTCTCCAGGCGACCCCCTCACAGCAGCGTTTCTCCCCCAGGGGTAAACCTGGCACTAGTTCTGACGGAGATTCCTCTTTTTAGAGATAAGCCGGCGAATCTAAACGCCATGGTGGTCTTCGGGAAGTACGTACACTCATCAAGCAGCAGCGGGCTGAGTATGCAATTACTATACGTCGTCATCCTCATAGACGTCTTGGCTGCAGTACTCGTCATATGGTAAGGCCATCTGAAGTCATGGAGGAATGACAATAGCACACTACTAAAGTGTCACTGTCATTTCTTCATGTTTTCGCTACAATCCTTTCGTGGCTCGCCGTATTCATTCACGATGAATCGATATCAATGGCATGAGCGAGCTTGGTCCTGTTGCACGGTGATGTTTTCCGTACCTCGCGACTGTTATCTGTCGATCGCTTAGAGAGTCCCTCAAAGGGGTGGTAAGGAGTGTAACCTGTTCGATGTTACTTTTCAGGGCTGGTAGTCGTGGAGCCTATAGCAGCAGCAGAACGCGTCTCACCAATTCCCAACTCGACCGACTGCCTTTCTATTCTAAGATTTGGAATGTGTGGCTGAGCTTCATCTTTTTCATATTTGCGATGGCTTGCACAACTGCATCTGGGTGAGTCTCAGAAAGGATTCATCAACGATGACAAGTTAGACAGTTTTTTCGAAAAGTACTGGAACCGAGAATCGAACTCGGGACCTACTGCGTGTTAGGCAGTCGTCATAACCAACTAGACCATTCCAGCTTATATTTATAAGTTTTTGTACCCACCGACTGTAGATACTCTGTTCGGCGCCGTGGGTACCTTCTCAACGTAGAATTCTGGAGTATCGATCGGCCAACTGGACGAGCTGACCTCGACGATATCCTCCTCAATCACTTGGGATATTCCTACGCCTCCTTCGATGTAAGGCTCTGGCTAAAAATCCCACTAGGTGTTGGTCGGTGGTTGATACATGACTGCCTCCTTCCTCGCCGGCCCATCACGAACAATCTCAAAACGATAGCTCCCTGTTGCTCACCACCATGATGATTATTCAATTTGTATTCAGGTTGCCGACTTCGCCACCGTTATCGCCTTGTTGATAGCCTTCCTAGTGTGGCTCGTAACTCCAGATAAGACTAGATTCCTATCAAAGTACCTACAGCTTGTCGGTCTAGGGTATCTCTTAAGAGCTATCATCATGGTAGAAAGTCATATAAGATCGGCCTAGCCGCTGACGATCTCATTTCAGCCATGGACTGTCCTACCCGCCCCCTTCAGCGTCTTGCAATTCCCACAGTGCTTCGAGACACCTGGAAATAAGATATTCGGCGATATCATCACCCTTATATTCTGCAACGATATGATGTAAGCTACTCACTAGGGCTCCACGTTGGGCTTCACTGGCTTGAAGCCAGTGGCTACACGTTATAAGCGGAGTTGTCAACCCCCATGGTCATGATGTTAGGTACTCTGGACACGCAGCTTTCATTTGCATCCCGATATTCATCGCCTTTGCCTTTGTCGAATACGGACCCATCAAGCGGAAAGCCTTGGCATGGTTGATGCTCCTTGGAGTCGCTGTGCCCTGTGTATTTCTAATTGTCATTGCTCGCGGGCATTACTCTATTGATGTAACTCAATCGTAGTTGTTATTCTTGTTTGCATGTCGTTCATTGTATAGATTCTCGTGAGTGTAGTAGTGAGCTCGTGTTTCGTGCTGCTCAACATTCCAGCTTGGAAGCTGCTATTTGACTATGGAAAAGGTGCACCCAACCGGTTCGGGAAGGTACGCCGAGCACACGCCACGAGTGGCGAGACAAGTGAGCTTGTCAGGTATCTGACCTCCTCGCCGAGGCATACGACTGTTTTTCGGACGACGATTCCAACAGCACCACCGCCTTTTTGGATGATAAAGACGTTGAAGAGGAGCCAGATTGGATATCGATCGAAAAAAAGATATCTGATCTCAGTGACAAAGTCAAGCTCAAGTTGAGTCCATGATCCTCCTACCATGTTCCTGTCTGTGCACTTGTCCTTCCACACGTTTGCGCATTGGATTTGTAACAAACCTCGGCGGGTCAATTGGAGAAGTCGTCATCGCAGGCCCCTTATTGAGGAGCATTTGCTCCAGCAGCATGTCCGAATCAAAATGGGAGACTCTCGTGGCATGGACTGATAACATAACAGACAAACTCTGTGAGAGCATTTAAGCACCTACGACTCGAATTCACAAGTCTGTGATAGGCTTGCCATTCCTGGGTCCTGACATTCGGAGCAACCCTCGGACTTTCATCATACCTCGTGATAAGAATGACGATGGTCACTTGGGATTGTCATACAAATGGACTGTTATCTACGGCTTGGGGTAAGTGCTCCAATGTCTAGAGAGTCCACAGACTTCGAGCGTAGTGGGAAAGAACATCCTTGTGAAGAACTGCACAGGTTGATCACAATGAGAAATTGTGCGGATATTTGGCTATCCTATTGTGGGTCTTCATACACTCCTACCCTTGGTCGGGTGTTAATTTCGTAATGTAGTGAGAACCAAGCATTATATTCTCAACGTGGCTTAGAAAGTCTGCCCTTTGGATCTCTGCATGCTGGCAGATACATTATGGCGGTCTTCGTCTCGCTGGCATTATTAACGACCTCGGTTATCGTGGATGATATACACACTATTAAGGGAGGCTCAATGACGTTTCAGGGGCTTGCTGGCCAGACCAAGCCGTTAACCATCCGTATTCCCGTGAGAAACGCTACCCGGCGATCATTGCGGTTACCACATTTCCTCCACTTCTAGGCCTCACATGGCGGCTGGCAGAGTTTGAGCTATAACTCGTTCGAGGATGGTCTCATTTGTCCTTTGAATAGTGGACCCGAGAGTCGGCCGACTCTGGCAAAGTAGGTTGACCGGACTACACCATCACCGTTGTTTACTGGCGCTACTGACCAGTCGTACATCTTCTCCCCATTTTATTCGTTTGTCTTGAGGTACTCTACTCTCGCCCAATGCGAGGTCGACGGTCAGCAGTGTGCCAAAGACCGCAAGGGTGACTCGGTCAGCGGAATCGCCCTCAGCTTGTCGGAGTTGGGCTTGGCCCAGGTCCAGACTAACAGTGGACTCGGTGTAGAAACCCTAACAGATGTACGTTCTCGGTCTGTCGAGTAGTGTGAGAACGGCTCCTTCTTAGTTCTCCAACGTATCGTTCCTCAATCGGGTGCTGGTGATTACCGCCTTAACCTGTCATGGACTAGCATTCGTGTTGCTGGTAAGCTAATTTTTACTCCATTTACATTTCCTCTTACATTTACAGCCAAATTTTACACTACTCATTGTGCTCATAGGGCTTATCATTACTATCTTTCCATCATTGACTTATCCATTGTGACTCGATCAGAGTCCTAACCCTTCCGTCTTGTTCAGATCGCAATGCGGCGTCCACCCCGATCGCTACTCCTGCACCGGAGTAAGAACACTTCTTTCCTCGATTTCACCTTGGACTACGGTCCACAATGGTAGGCCAGACTGAGTCAAGGTGCACTGCATCGCAACTTCAGGTTAATCATGCTTGGCGGCGTGTTACTCTTCCTGTCCAGCGCTCTGGCGACCTCCTTTCGTCATGATCTCACATCGCATATCGCTGCATATGCAGTAGCTTGCCATACATCTCCAGGAGATCCTATACGCACTGCCTTCAATCCAGGGAAGTGAGGAGCCTCTCTTCGTGCCCGAGTCATCTCAGTCGGTATCTCTCTCAGTAGCAACCCTTCGAACCTCGACGCGATGTTGGTATTTGCCGAGTATGTCCATGAATCGGGTGGTGCGGGCATCAGCATCACTTTGACCACTTTGGTCGTCTACGTTGATCTATTCGCTTCCATTGCAGTTATTTGGTGAGAGAAGCTTTAGCTAGTAGTGTGTGTCTAATATCCATGCTCAGGGTTGGCACTCGTGGAGCTTACCATAAAGATCGAGCCAAACTGACCGACGCTCAGCTCAGCCGTTTACCATTCTATTCCAAGATCTGGCACATAGCCCTCAGCCTCACCTTTTTGGTTTTCTCTCTGGCATCTACGTGGTTTGCTGGGTGAGATAGAGGTTACTAATATTTGATGGTATATGTTCTTACGTCACCTCTCGCTTATCTGAAACCGTTAACAAAAGCAGGGAAGGCTGATAAGATGTGTCCTCTTAATGGTGGTAGATACTGGACTCGAGTGAGAGGATTCCCCTTGAACGAGCGTTTCTGGAGTATTGACCGTCCCCTTGGGCGTGCAGATCTGGACGATATAGTATTGAATCATCTTTCAATCACATATGCCTCCTATGAGGTATCGTTGGCCGAAAGCTCTCTAGTGCCATATCAAAATGCTCAGGTGGCGGACTTCGCTACGGGTATCTGGGCACTGGTTGGCTTCTTATTATGGTTGGTCACTCCTGATAAGACAAGATTTCTGTCTAAGTATGCACAGCTACTGGGTTTCGCTTATTTTCTACGAGCTCTCATTGTGGTGAGTGTATACTTAGAGAAAGTCGTATAAGATTTTCGTATGTTTTCAGCCATGGACGGTATTACCCGTGCCAACAAGTATAACCCAAATCCCCATGTGTTATAGAAAACCCAAAGGTGCTCTCTTCGGAGACATCATTACAGCGGTCTATTGCAATGATATGATGTAAGATCTCTCAACCTCGTTGGCTTAATCGCATCCCTCCGAGGTACTCCGGCCACGCGGCGTTCATCTCGTTACCGTGTTTCATCGCTATCGCATTCATAGTGTATGGTCCTGTACGGCGCAAGGGCCTTGCCAGCTGCGTGTTGTTGCTCGGGGTCATCCCTTCGGTCGCTATCGTGGTCATATCACGTGCTCATTACACCATGGACGTGAGTCATTCATTTCATCCAAGTGACCAGGACCGCGGCGGTCAGATACTGGTGAGTCTGTTGGTGACTATCTCACTGACTTTACTCAACACTCCGGCATGGAAGCTGTTATTCAACTATGGCAACAATCCAAGAAAGAGTGCACATGATGTAGCCCGCATTCGCTTTCATCATCACCTGAATATCGCTCATATACGTGTAGGTTAGCAAGTTGTTAGACGAGTGCAATGATTACCTTGAACAGCAAGTTGATTTGGAGAGTACGGGGCTACTCAGTGATGTGCCCCCACCCGACTGGACTACCGTACAGAGAAAGATATCAATGCTCAGCGATAAGCTCTCCCAACAGGAGCAATAATGCGACAATTTGTTGATTATAAAAAAGATGATAATATTGTTATCATGTCCCCTGCTCTAGTGTATGCTCATGTTAAATGTGAAGGTATTGACGTCAACTGTTCGTGTGATCTGAGTTATATGTTCGCACTCACTTAACCCTGTCTGAGGAAATGCCGCACTCACTTAAGCCTGTCTGAGGAAATGCTGCCTCATCCTCGCCCATGTGTATCACTACGAATGTTGTAGTTCTAAGGCATTCACGTACGTGGCCACTTGCTGGCGAGCGTACGATTGTAATGATTTGGGAGTCTCCCCAGAATGCGCAAATGTCTTCATGTGACACGCAAGTTAATTGCAAAAATGTTAGAGCCAGGTACTATCAACATGAATGAGGAAGCGTATGTGCTTGGAGCCACACCCATTCAATAGGTGTATCAGTTGTGTTGCTTAGCACACTATAGCACAGACATTCATCCGCTAGTTGATAGGAACTTGTCCATCGAACTATCACGTTGGTAATCATTATCCACCACCAAGGAATTTCACCATCACGGATTCTCACACGATGGGGGGCATAATACTTTCTCACTCAGTCCCATTACACCGGTGAACTTCACTGCGAAGTATGTTATCACTAACCAGTGCCTGTACCGTTGTGACAATCTAGCAGTAGCACCGCCATTGTGAAGTGTCCCCTCAAGTCAAGCGAGAAAGCTCCCGCATCCGTAGGGATACTGAATTCCATGAGGTTCGATGATTCGAAGCTACAGACGAAGCTACAGACACGAGCTACTTCACAGCTTGTCCGAGTACTAAGGACCTTAGCTGCCACAAGAGGCAACTTCGGTAAGCATACACGGTTCCATATGGCACAGTTGGGAAATGCACAAGTAACCTAGAGTAGATACCATGCGAGCGTTAAAGTGCCGTTATACATCAGTCTCAGCGTTCGAAATAAATGAAAAAAGGTCACAACCGTAGAGAACTCTCACTACCAATCTATTCCACAGCTTATCCGAGTACTAAGGACCTTGGCTGCCACAGGAGGCAACTTCGGTAAGCATACACGGTTCCATATGGCACAGTTGGGAAATGCACAAGTACCCTAGAGTAGGTACCATGCGAGCGTTAAAGTGCCGCAACCCAGTACCACAGATCGGATCGAATAAAACAAGCGCTAGGGTCAACCAAAAAACCAGATACGCCATAGAATGACGTAGTGTGGAGAAATGGTCCAAGAAACAATTATCACATCAGACTGACGTGCAAAAAAGTGGTCTCGTCAGGAGTCTGAGACTTGGGTATAGCGATTTTTTCAGTCATCATGTGCTGTGAAAGGCATTAAAGAGTCAGAAAACGACGCGGTTTCACCCCATATGAATAGTCGGAAGACATGGGTTAGCAATAAGCGTTGAATCATCACTCTACAGGCATTTATTGCCTCAGAGAAATCCGCTAAATTTTCATCTCCACACTAAACTCCTAGGAGTTCGCGTCAGAGTGTGTAACAAAGATGGCTCATCAAAGACATTATTGCACTTCTTTGGGTCAGATCTGTTGAGCTTGACATAATAGATTAAGGTATCCCCACGGCTGAGTAAGATCAGCGGGAAAATCTAATCATCATTCCCAGAAGGCAAATCATTAACGATAAATGTGATACGACTCTCACTAATACACGCTTGTGATAATCGATCACAGAATCGATACCGTAACATAGCTTAGTGTGAGCGGAGCGAAGTAGAATTCGAATTAAGATTTTAGTTGATTGTTTCATCATCCGAAACATCCAAAAAATCTAACAAATTATCGTTGCTGCATTGGTGGTCCATAAGTTCTTTGACCTGAGAACCCACTATGTGGATGCTCTTCGCCCCCATTCGTTAACTCGGGGTGATCATAGCTCTACTCAAACCCTGTGGATTGAAGGTGGCCTCCACTGAGCTTAGAACTGTTCATGCGATCGTTGGTTCATGTGGAGATGATATCATCAATTTGAGGCATCTCACCTTTCCAGGGCGGATTCTAAATCTATTAGCCAAAGCATCTCCGCGCCGTACTCTTCAAAGTCCATGACTAGGCTTCCTATTTGAGCAGCTTGCCATGCGACTGGCTTAGTTGGCTTTTCGATTTCATTTTGATGATCGAAATCTTACGTACACTCTGCAGTGTTTGGTTGATGCCTCCATCACTGCTCTCTCGAATCGGCTATCCCGTCGACTTTACCCTTTAGTTTGCCAGATTTTCATGCCCGTAGTACCTAGCGTCTCTACGTATGCTGGACCTGACTTCACGAGAGCGGAATCCCTGCATGTTTCTAAACTCTATGTGTGCCAAGATGAACGAAAATGCTTCCCTTTTATGGACTATCTACTGTGGAGGGTGATCGATTCGGGCTTTGAATGTGCTATGGGAAGGATTTGTCTATCGACCGATATATTTTACCAATTTCCGGCGAAAGTTTGACGATTCCATAGCCATGAATTACTATGTCATATGCGAGTTGGACAAGAAGCATACAATTTTGACATATGAATTCTCATTAGTTGTGGTAGTCAGTAATATGAGTAGTTTCTCGAGCCGAATGAGCTCTCATGCGCAAGTCTGGGCATTCATTGAAACGTTGTCACTTCAAGATAGGCGCTCATCAATCTTGCCAGTGTATTGGTAAGCTGGACTGTGAGACTTCATAAACTACGTGTGCTCCAATCAAGCCTGGACTCAGCCTTGGCATCCTCTGCACTTACATATTCGACACGTGTTTAAGCTGCTTGTTACATTGCAACAGGCTATGCCATCCCAACATCAATCTTAGTAAGATTAATATCTTCGGGTGGGGCAGCTATGCCATCCCAACATCAATTTTAGTGAAATTAATATATTCGGGTGGGGCAGCTATGCCATTCCAACATCAATCTTAGTAAAATTAATATATTTGGGTGGGGCGGCTATGCCATCTCAACATCAAATTTAGTAAAATTAATATCTTCGGGTGGGGCAGCTATGCCATCCCAACATCGATTTTAGTGAAATTAATATATTCGGGTGGGGCAGCTATGCCATTCCAACATCAATCTTAGTGAAATTAATATATTCGGGTGGGGCAGCTATGCCATTCCAACATCAATCTTTAGTGAAATTAATATATTCGGGTGGGGCAGCTATGCCATTCCAACATCAATCTTAGTGAAATTAATATATTCGGGTGGGGCGGCTATGCCATCCCAACATCAATTTTAGTAAAATTAATATCTTCGGGTGGGGCAGCTATGCCGTCCCAACATCGATTTTAGTGAAATTAATATATTCGGGTGGGGCAGCTATGCCATTCCAACATCAATCTTAGTGAAATTAATATATTCGGGTGGGGCAGCTATGCCATTCCAACATCAATCTTAGTGAAATTAATATATTCGCGTGGGGCAGCTATGCCATTCCAACATCAATCTTAGTGAAATTAATATATTCGGGTGGGGCGGCTATGCCATCCCAACATCAATTTTAGTGAAATTAATATATTCGGGTGGGGCAGCTATGCCATTCCAACATCAATCTTAGTAAAATTGATATCGTCGGGTCGGGCGACTATGCCACCCCAGGATATTCCCTTTAGCACAATGAATCCCGCGGGTGTGTGTGGTAGTTAGATCGACTTCATCGGCACTGAGTGGCATAGCCGAGATTGATCCCAGTATAAGCGTGCTAGGCTGCCTCTATACGTGAGAGGCGTTATATTGCCATGTTAAGTTTTTTCTATTGCCATTGGAAATTGGAACGGTTCGTCACATCACGTATCTCGTTACCTTGTCTTGTGGAACTGGTCATCAAATGAGTCGTGTTGACTTGTATTGATCTCGGAAGCACCCAAATCGATTGCCACCTCTGTAGTTTTTCATCGACCAGGATAACATGGCGAGTTCAACAGAGATTCAGCCGTCCCCGTCTGGAGGATTGTTTGCAAGAGTTACACGTGGAAAGCACTCGGGGAAGCAGCCACAGCCTGAGCCTTCTTGCACCTTCCGTGCGCTCGAAATTGAGCATCTCTTTCGGGATTGGCCATTGGGGCACTCATCAGATGTGAGCTCCGATAAATGGGATACTCTGGAAGCCAAGTCGATTGTCACTTCGTATTATGATATCTTTCTAAGCCATGCTTGGGAGGCTGGCAGTTTTCCTAAAGCTGTTTCTCTCGGTTTACGTTACAACTCGGAGGGAGCAGTCATCATTGGCATACTGGAATGTTGTGTCCTTCACCAGTGGTGCGAGCTGCCAGCACATCTAGCTCTTACCATCTCATGTATTACGTATCTATTCTGTTTACGGTGGGGTCCTGTGCGTGGCAGGGTCTTCCTCGATCGTTGTTGTATACCCCAGGACGATCCCGACAAGAAGGCAAACTGCTTGCTGATCATGCCTGAGTACCTTGCTAGTTCGAGGAAGCTGATCGCGATGTGGGACGAAGCCTATCAGTCCCGACTGTGGTGCATTTTTGAGCTCGCTGTTTTCGTGAAACAACATGGGATTGAGAATATCGAAGTATGGACATTGCAGAGTATTGAGTTCACCGCCTTTTTCTTCTTTGCATCATACCTCTTCTGGGTCGGCCACATTGCGGCGGAGGCTCATGAATCGGTTTCCATGGCCGTTGACTTCATTTTTTCTTCCGCTCATGCATCGTATATTTCCTTTCGCTTTCTCCCTTCTGTGAAGCGATACTTGGAACATGGAATAGCCCTGAAAGTTAAGAGGCTTCGTTGTTCATTAGCATCTGACCGTGATGTCTTGCTTACTCATATCCAACATTTACACGGTAGTTATCGCAACTTCGACGAACAGGTAACGCCGCTGGTGAAGGCTCTTGTCTTCAACTTGAGAGGTGCCCCATTTGCCCTGAGACTCACTATGGCAGCGATATTGCCTTCCACGTTGGCTATGATCATCACTGGTCGTCTCCTAACCGCAATCCTTGTGGGAGTCTTCCCCAATCTTATATGTTTTACAGTAGTCCTCATGCATTCGCGTTACGAATGTGTGCCCTTTTCCTCTCGAGACAGTATCGAGCTATATAGGGTCTTCATGTGTGTCTTAGCCGCCGTCTTTGGAGCTGTCTCACTTTGTCTCACTCGTACATACGAGTCCTTTTGTCATGATGACTTGCATCTTCTGCTCATCCCTGTGCAGATTGCCGTCAGTATTGTCCTTATATCGGCGATCACTCGTCTTACGTTTGCTCCCAAATAAGTATGTCTAACTGTATCATACTCATTATCGTAAAGCTTCAGTGATTTGACCGATGATGTTACACGCTGTTTCGTTCTCTTGCATGATCCGTACCGAATCCGGGGTAGTTATCGTTGTTTTAGCTGTGTCTCCGTTATCATTATGGTGAAGGATACCTCATTGTCGAAGCGTCAACTGGTGGAGGTCCTGCATACAGCCAAGACTAATAGGGAGAAAAATCGTGCTGCAAAACTACTGAAAAAGTGAGAGAGATTTCCCTGTGCGTGGACCACCACACCGAATCTGGCCAGGTTCGATCCTCAGCCACACTTCGAATATGATGAAGAGGCTACTAAACAGAACATCAGGCTGAAGAAGTCGGATAGGCTTTTACAGTAAGGATCATGGACGCATAACTTTATCTTCATAAATTGTGATCACTCTTGCAGTTACATGTGTTATCGATGCGATCGAGTGAGGCAGTGCCTAGCTAAGGTAACTTGGGGTTCTACTCCGCGTTAGACCGTCTATTGGAAGAATTGTTTACTATCAGGGCTCCTTCACGACGAGCAAAGGAGTGAAGACTATCTGTCCGGGTTGTTACAATAACCTTTTATCCCAGGCAGAGGTAGTAGCATATTTGATCTACGTAGTTTCTCAGAATCAGCACCTATTCTCGTAGGTATCACAACTTCGTGCGCATCATCAGAAGTTAGGGCTCACGCCGAAGGTGCTGTAAAAGTGTAATTAGTCGGAAACCGACGTCCAGTAATTCCCTATGGGCTGCCCCGAAAGAGCGCCGTAAATACTTGATAGTCTATACAGAGAGGATGCTGATAGATACTCGAAAGAGTGCTGCGTTTAGTATTGGTAGAGAGGTAGACATTTGTGTTCGCAGCCTTGAGTTTTCGTTCGTACAATGTCTCAAGTTTACGAAGGCTTCAACATACATGCGCAGTTGGACCATCTCCATGTAATAGGGAAGGAGGCCTACCTCACTTACAACATATTTCGGTGCTTAGATGCGGTATCCCGGAACTGGCCACGCTGATATGGGCCGTTATGAGTGGGCAACGACCATCCATAGGTAGCGCGATCGACAGCTCTCATCGTGAAATCATGTGTATAGGGATACTATGGCATCCCATGTTGGACATCAGTCGAGGTTGGCATATATCGCTATTTGTGAGAACGAACCAATCGCTAGAGTGCGGTACAACTGCCTTATGGTGAGTGATTTGCTCAGAGGGGACTCCAGGTCGGACAGAGCTGATGATCTCTGCGTTTTAGAGTATGCTCCATCCGATAACTAGGCCGGCTACCAAGGAGGAGCGAGAGAAAATGGGAAACTGAGTGACGAGATGGCGCCATCCCAGATAGACCAACATTGACGTAATATTGAATAGTAGCCTTCTCTTACTGACGAGAGCTTTGCGTTGTCATAGTATCACGATGGGGATTCCCTAGTTTCCGTATAGCAGTTATTGTATCACTTTCTTTCCTTTCCCTAAACCGTGTTGATTCCTCGATTGCCCATCCTTCTACTCCGACCTAGGACTCGGGATTCGGAACTATCGGTGTCAGAAGGCCTCAACACTGAAATGGCTTCCTGGATTCAATCCTCTCTGGTGTTGCCAACACCGTGTTGGACTGCGTGTTTGCGGAGTCGGTGGGTTTCTGGGTCTCAGGCTCGGAAGTGTTCATAAAGTAGAAGGTCAATAACTCGTCTGCAGCAATTCGAAATAGCATAGACCGAATTGCTATAGCGGGGAAATGATATATTCTCTCTTCGATGAGCCAAGCCGGTTGACGAGTCACCATCGCAGTGCTCTCGGCAGGACCATTGCTGGAAGTGGGTCCTCTCTCCACGCCATTAGGTTATATCCTGAGTGTTATGTATGAGGGTTTTCGATACCAATAGTTGAGCTTGTGTAATACTGTGGATCTCAGATGATTCTTGTGCCCACGTTTCCAAGAAGCCAGGCTTGATTCCGTCTGTTTTTGTCAACAGATCTAACCCGTTTTAATCGATGTCGTATGAAAGGCCCCATGATAAATCGAGTCATTAGTTTTACTCGTATCCATGACTCGCTTCACGAATGCCTGATTTTGTGAGTCCTCCCTCCATCTCTGAACACCATATTGTAGATCTCCTGCTGGCCAACAGCGGTCTGCGGTTTTTGATAGCAGCTTTTTTGGGCCCTACAGAATCCACTAAGGGATTGTTTGCAACATGTTGGCAGCTGTGCGACATTAATCCTATAACCTCCCGTGCTCCGGCCGAGGTAGGCTACCAATGGTGTCGATGTTGATGGCAGCCTTCAAAATCTATTTCTTAGACCTTCACCCGCAACGCACTCATACTGTGGCCTGCAAAAAAAGACGAGTCCCCAGACTGCGATGTATGTGGTCTTGCTGCTGCGCCTGATGGCGTTGCCACGCTCGACATTCTCTTTATCATTTGCTTACATGATCCACAAGTACGTTAACAAACAGGTTAAAAGCCTTCTCATTGTAGTCATGAAGGGCTCACTGTTTCAGTTCTTGCGATCTCGGAATACATCGGAGGATACTCCTCTGCTTGTTGCTAGTAAGTACTCCCGAGTTCGAACCATTCGGCTCATCCTTCTACTGGAAAGGAAGCTTTTAAGGGACAATGGAGGAGCGAGAGGCAGACCTCTTGTGCAAGATGTTGATAACTGCGGGTGAGATTTGCCGTGATCGGCCGCTTTAGAGTATTAATTCCTTCCTATACTCCCATCACATATGCACCACATCCCTTGGCGACATTCTTGTTTTAGTCGTAATGCCCTTCATCTCTGCCCTGATGCTGCATGCATACGAGTGCTTCTAGATGCCGGATGCAATGTCTTCCTATTGGACGACCTCCAACGTTTACCCATTACTTGGGCTCAGCGTAGAGGAGCAGACCCAGAGGTGAACATCTCTCAATGCTCTGGCTTCACGCGAGTTGGCGAATATCTGTTCGTCTCCCTGGTCTTTGTTCAGGTTATGGAGTTGCTGTCCGATGCCATGAAAAAGCATCCCAAGAATCGAGAATTCGGATGTCTACCATTTGACAGCTGTACACTGCAATGATCACTGTCGTTTATAGATTAGTATCCTCGCCATCATATGAGCTTACTGATGTTGCGTTAATCGTTGTTGAGATATAAGTAACCCAGAATAGTCAATAGTATCGGCGAGCGCGAGACCAGTACGACTCGAGTGATTGGCAATGTGCGTATCATGTCGCACTTGACAGCATTTATAACCGGAGTGCTTCTAGATCGATCGACTGGTCTGTAGCAGCGCAGCAAGTCTCAGACACCCGAATAGAAGAATAAGCTCTCGGGCTTAACTGCGATAAACCTAGTGTCGTTCCGTTCTCGAGTGTGGAAACTTTTACTAGGAAGAGTGTGATGATTCGGCCGTCAAATTCAGTATGGAATTGCATGAACTGACAATTCCTTCGTGTGGCAGATTGGCAACATTCACTGTCCTAAACACCTTGTATGATTACTGCAGAGGTAGTAATTTTAACTCTAGGGACAGCGTGTCCGACTGGTTTCAGAGGTGGACCAGAAGTCTACGGGGCTCTGTCCGCGCAGATTCGAATTCTGTCACTTGGTTATTGGAACGTCTGCCCGTCTTGCCTCATCAGCCGAAGCACCGCCTAATGAACTGTAATACTTCAATATCTTTCATAGTCTGCCTCCCTTGGCGAGCCCGTGGCGTGGACACTCAAGTTCCAGCGAACTAAGCGATGATGAGCGATCCTAGAGAAGGAATATGAGAACAGCTAGCTTATGGGTAGACGCCGTAAACAGCGTGTCCGAGTGGTTAAGGAGGTGGACTCGAAATCCACTGGGCTCTGCCCGCGCAGGTTCGAATCCTGCCGCTGTCGGATACATACTCGAAAAAGTTTTCTTTTAGCACCTGAAAGAAAGCCACTTACCCCACTCCACGGTGTTTGAAGCGTCTGCCCATCTAGCCTCATTAGCCGAAGCGCCATGACCAGCTTCCGGCCGATTGATATCTGCAAATTTTCTCTCCTTCAGAGCTTCAAAACAGTGGGATACTTGCATGAAATAGCATTCATTTCGGAAGTGCTCTGCTCGCCTCCTACACAATTGAACCCCAAGGTCCTCCCAATAGCAGAACGTCCCCCTAAATAGTCAGGATACAACACAGAATGATGCGTCATGTGTTCTTACGTAATTGTATGAGTTGACGAAGATTTGTGTACTGTCGAGTGCGCGCCGTACTGTCCCGCCCAGCGCTGGCACGCATGTACATATCACGCTTGTGTTGATAACAATGATTATCTACGTAACTTCTAGACAACGTCCACAATTGGATCAGTTGCGCTCAGTTGTCCATTTGCTCCACAACTCATCAACAGATTCCAAGTACAATCGATTAGGAGGGCGCGCGCTATTGACCAGCGCATGATCTACTCGGGGTCGGAGCGATCAACCAAGGTTACTAGGGGAAATTTCTATCGCCTCAGCTATTACTTCATAACCTTTGACCGCTACCACCGGATCCAACAGCATGCACTTCGCAATCCTACTGTCTGTTATTGCTGGTAAAGCAACCCTCAACGAGACCATGCAGGCTTTCAACCGGCCGCTTCTCCTTCAGGCGCCGTTGCCGTTGAGGCTGCCCTCATGCAGACTGAGGGCCGCCACCATCATCAGCATCACAACTTCAGACACACTCGTCACATTGACGTTGATGACGACGATGATAAGGGATCCTCCATCTCCGGGGGCAAAAAAGATGTGAGTCGCCCGAAGGGTCTTATTGCTTGGAGTTCAAAAACTCTACGGGAAATAGCCTTGACAATGGACCTCCCTGTATGCAGTTCTCAATTCGTATTCCGGTCTGATCAATGTACCGCATGCTCAGGCCGATGCGGTGATGGCTGAGTTGAGCGCTAAGACGAGGAAGGCCATGGCCGAACTAAAGAAGGACGTGCTCGTAGAAAAGCAAGTCCACGAGCAGTTCGACAAGGAACTCAAGGGTTTGGTGACACCTGGCAGGGTAAAGCTCAGTCGTTGGACTCGTTCGCTTCAGGAACCACTCGAGAAGAACTTAAATGAGGCGGAAAGCGGCTCTGAAAAAGATGATGATGACGGCGGTGATGATGATGATGACGGCGGCTCGTTCATTCAAGAGGGCACAAAGAGCGACGATGCCGACGATAAGTTCATTGCTACTCTCGATTCCATCATGAAAAAAGATGAACTAAGCTCTTCTGAGTATGAGAAGGGCCTCGACGACTGGTATACTGGTTTCAAAAAGGAGCTGATCAGCTTCGCTAAGAGCGATGATGGAGACCATCAGCCGGACGACCACGACGACAAAATTGATGATCTCTCGCTGGCCCAGATTGGGGCTAAGACTACCGTTAAGAGAATCAAGTGCTCATATGATGACGATGAGGTCAGCAACTTACCTTCACCAGGGCCGTTGTGAGCAATTGGTGTGTTGTAGGATTCCCTGTTGCAGAAGGCTCAAGGGTCGGGCGAAGACAACGAGGCTCAGTTCAAGGCTGTAAGATCCTGGCTCGAGTCTAGTGTCTGGAGCTGATGTCGATTCTCTTTAGGAAGTCGATGAAGAGGAAAATGGTGAGGAGAGGAAGAAACGATGCGAACACAATACCAAATTCGGCATTGTAAGGCTCTCCGGGCTTCGATCATATAAGACGAATTGCACGCATGTTCAGGAGCAGAACGATGAGTGAAGCCGTGTTCGCCGATGCGAATCGTACTGCATGTAAATACTCGTCGTGGCTAGCTTGGACAGAGTTATGTTTTCATGCATATTTGACTCCTGGATGAATCGATAGTCGTAGCCATTACCTCTTTCCAAATGCTTCCCGTCGCTATCAAGTTCCCCGGAAGAATTAGTAAGCTCAGTAAGGTTACGACATGCATTGAAACCGTCTTCTTAGTGCAAATAGCCCTTTGGCTCGTCATCATAATCACCACCAAAGCCGACATGGAGTTCCCCAACTCTGACACTCATGAGGGAAAGCATGCCCATAAGGTGTGTCTGCGTGCTCATCGTGGTCTATTCTGGACGCACCCTTCTACAGCATTCAAGTCACCATCACATCAAACATGGTTATAAGGGCAAGCAACCCAACACGGATACTAAAGTCCATACCGCGGGTGTAAGTGGCCGTATGAGCGCTGATTCCGACGTTCTCGTTGTGAAGGTTGCTCATCACGAACACGCTAACAAGACACATCATCATAGCAGCTCCGTACTGGAACAGGATGCCGCTAGGAGAAGGAGGAGGCTCAGGGACGCACACGTCGATACGAATCAGCAGGTGCAGTAACATGGGCGACTCTGACCCTGCCACTTCTGGGGATGCGTCTTGATGTCTGTCGTGGACGAACAGATATCGGAACCGTCGGTTGAACCCCTCTCGATTGATCACGACGAGGCTGATCTTTTCAACAGCAAGAACGATTTCTTGGACACCAAGGTGGGATCCTATGCGGTATGTACGTGACCGATCTATTAGTCCTTGGAGTGAATATAGTTGTATCAGAAGTGAACGATTGAGGCACCACTGCATGGGCTGATGTGGAGAAACCATGTGTTATTGCTTACTTAGTCCTTCCTTACGGATCCGGACCTGCAACCAATATTCTCCCACTCAGCCGGTCAAGAAAACAAGTGAGCTATCGTATCATGGCAACTCTGTCATCCTTGCATCCTCTACGTTCAGGTCTCACACGGCTGAGAACACTGTGGCGCCACGACAACAGGCGACTATGGACAGCACTGTTACGCCCACCCCTGCCGCTGGACTTGATGAAGGATCTCACACTGGGCGGCTTCAAAAGTGAATTGATCTCTCCCGAGAGCCCAAGCTGTGCTTGGGCCGATCACGGCCGGTCCACTGAGAGGAATGGGGTGACCTCGCGCCTTTCAGGATCGTCCATGCTGGTCTTGCCTTCGTTGGCGTATGCCTATTATTCTTTGGAATTCTGATGACCGTCCATGTTGATTATCGTCGGAAGGTGAGGAGTGCCGTGGTGGCCCATCAGGTCTGAACTGCATCGTGCCAGGTTCTGGACAGCATCAAGTCACAGGGAGCAGCCACGGGCCCTCACTTCAAGAAAGTGTTGAGTGCGTCATGGTTTAAAGTTGGGAATTATATTGGCAGTTCGAAGTCTGGAGAAAGTGAAACGGCTTGAGCATGATATGTGCTCCTTACAGCATCCTGTCAGAACCCATCCTTCCGGTCGTCGTCGTCGACGCAGTCTCGGGTCCCTCTGAAACCAGCGCAGGCGCCTAGATGGGAGGCTCCAACTCGTGATTCCGATGAATGCATGTCATGCAAATAGGTGTAGGTGACCACTCTTAAACAACCTCTTTGGTTACAGTTGAGCAATATAAGAAGTTAAAGGAAGTAGCCCATTCGCTATACGATCGGCGTCGCCCATCGTATAGCGATATTGTCCCGTTCGGCCAGAAATGTGATGGTATTGCAAAGGTCATCGAAGTTCTAACAGGCGTTTTTCTCTCCATCTCCAAGATAGTTCTAAACATGATTAATGCATTCAAATCGGAGCCGTCGGAAGTATTGCTCTGCATCCCTGTTACAGAGAGTGGTGATTGAGATGAGCTCTCCTTGCTCTCGAACGTCATTGCTTTTGCCCCACAAACCAGTCCGCAGAGACCTCGATGAGGTGACCTCGTCCGCAGTAGTAGACTCGTTTCCCTCATAAGAGAGCGTCGGCGAGATCGGAGCGTGAGAAGCTATGACCCGACTCAATGGACTTGATAAGACCTATTGAGTACCTAACCACTGCCTAACAAGAGTCCAGGCTAGAAATATCACTTTTGTACTGTTACTTATACTACCAGTCCATAGTCCGCTGTTCATGTAACTGCATGAAAAAGCGCCACTTGGAGCGGAGTTCCATGTTCACACGTATGTCCCATGGTTGCATGCTAGATTGCCCAAATACGACTGATCAAGTCAGCGACTAACGGTGAGTTAAATCAGCGACCCAGAGATCGCCTTTGAGAGGTGCTGACCTACTCTGGGATCTACTTCGGCCTTGCATAAGGGTCTTCTCCTCCCTTATGCCTCCCATGAGTACTGGTCTCGGAAGCGGGCTGAAGGCCCGCGGCTTTCAATTGACAAAAAAACTATTTCCGGTTGCGCTCCATTGGGACCACCTCCGGCAAAATCGGCGCAATTTTCTTCTGAGGTTTCGGAACGTTTTACGAAGCTTTGCGTGGTGGTCGTCATTGAAGTAGGTTTACTAGCAACTTGGACGGTTGTTGCGTGTCAATGATCCCCTCGATGCTGATCTTCAGCATGGTTTACTGATTATCCTCACTGCTCGTGCTAGCAATGATGATGACCCTTTTCGTAACACGCGATATGCAGTTGAAGATCTTTCCGCGGTTCCATTACTCAGTTTCGTGTTCCGAAATCCTCGTGTATGGGACGAACCGTTCGAGTATTGTTCATCAGAGTTGGATGGACTATTTGAATCTAATGTCATCTTCTTCCAGGCTGAGCCAACTACCAGTAGAGCTGAGTGGTGGTAGTACTTGGGGAACTCGTCCGGAGTATTTCTCAGCGATTATATGGATGCTGTGGCAGCGGTGCATATCCGCTAGTTGAATTCATCTCTATGTAGAGCCTTCTGTAAAGCTTCACCCTCAAAAAAGCATCGTCGTTTGTATTGGTGTTTTCCTCCTCATACGGTGGTGACTCCCAATAGACTGTCGAACCTACAGGATGATTCCCTTAGTTATTTATCTCGGAGGTCTGTTGGGGTTTTCGCGCGCCTGTCAGTAGCCTTCGGTGTGGTTGTGATTACCACTTTCTTAGATGTGAGGTCTATGGGATCTATATCGTCCTCTGATGACGATATAGAGAGTGTAGAAGTGGTGCGGGGAGAGGCGGAGCCGCAAGGACAGCCAAGCGCATCCTCCGGTAGCAAGAAGCGCGCTAGAAGTGAGCCAGGTGGTGCTGCAGTTCGGGCTTATCGTATTGGTTCGCTCACGTCGAACGTCGAAATGCAGGGCTGTGAATTTGTTGACATAAAGTGATAGTCGAAATGGTTACAGTTTCGGCTCATTTTATATCTTTTGGTATATTTTGTTCGGCCTGATTTTGGTATAGTAGGATCGACATAGGGCTTGGTAGTAATAGGATAGAAATGGCGAGTTTCAGAGCCGTCAACTAGTGCTCATGCAGCTCCTATGGTGGACGACTCGAGCAACGACACCAGCCATCCCGAGGGGAATCCTCCGAGGACCGCACGGCGAAGAATCATGTCTAGTGATAATCATCACTGTATAGCGACACTGCCAGACAGACTACCTCCGATGAGGAGATATTCTAAGTAGAATTGGAGGCAACTTCGATGGTTGCTTAGAGGTATGGCGATTCAGGTTGAACAAATCTATCGCGTATAGACCGGGCCAAGCTGCTGTATATCACCCAATGTTGGAACGAAAATTGATACTAAAACCATTTCAAGGTAGAAGGCGTAGTTGCACTGTTTGCTGTGGTGGGTTGAGTTCATTGCTGGTAGTTCACCCGTCTGAACTTCCCCCGGATTTTGTGACGGACATGTGGGAGAGGAGTTTGAAAGAAGCCGTGCGGGCGAGTTATGGTCGTGATGGTGACGGCATCGAGGAGATGAGAGGCAACAGGAGTCTTGAAGAGCGATATCGCATTGTAGGGGTGACTCGGTGACTGTCCATATCTCGTTAGTGGTGGTGTTCAGAAGATACTTACTTTGTTTAGGTTGATACTATATGTCGTAATGGCCGTGAACTGGAGCTTTTCGATCTCCTCAGGAGTGAGCTCAAGAATGATATTTTTTCAATTGTCAAGTACGTTTCCTCTTTAACCTCTTTAGGCATGATGAGTGAAGATCAGGTCAATTTCGGAATGTAAAGTTGATGATTCTGCTACTAACGAGGCAGTGGAATGCCTAAAACAGGTTCAAGACGTTTGGAATCGACACAGAAAGGATCTTGTAAGCATCGAGACGAAGGTTTTCATAATAAAATATTGAGGAACCCTTTTGTTCGTTCTCGGTAGGGGCAACTCTAATTTGTATGAGGATCAGTTAAAGTATGTGCCAGCTAGAAACTCGTGAACTGGGCGAGCGGTTTTTCCATTTGTTTTGATGAGTTTGAACTTAATTCCTCTCCGGATGGGTTCACCAAACTTGGTTCTCCACGAATCGAAGTCGCGCACTGGAAAAAGTGTTTCTTGTTATTTTTACTCTCGAGTGTTGAGAATTCTCAGCGGGTTTTGGAGAATCTTCACCTTTTGTTAGTCGAACCAAATTTCAACTGAAGAAGTTGATTACGGAAATAGACACATCTAAAAGGTTGTTATTGATCTCGAAATTACATATCGGTAGTCGCCTCGAGCTTTCGCTGCTGCCTTGCCTTATCTTCGAGTGAATCGACACATCTCCTTCAGGGGCTCGTACGGAATATCTTTTTACCTCTGGACAACTTCTTGGCGGCGACGGGAGGCATGCTGGAGGGGGAGAAAGATTCGTCACGCACGCGGAAGAATTTGCCAGTTGGTTTGAGAGAAATGGGTTTGGGAATGCTGAAGAAATATATGGTGAGTAGAAAATGCAACGAGCAGGGATCGAACCTGCGCCTCGGCCACATGATCATTTCAGTGCTCCTGGGAAAAGAAGAATAACGAGAGATCTATCATATCTCGTGCGTGTGAGTGCCTTCTGACCTGCATACAGCATAGCAGATCTGTATGTGTCGGAGAGGATCCTTCCTGGGACCTGTACGGCGATGTTATCGTTATGATACGGTAAAGTTACCTTAGGTGAAGTATTGGGGTATGTGGTGTTCGTGTAGGTCGCTGGATATGTACAAGGATATGTTCGAGAGACCTTTTGAGGAGGCCACTAAGGAATATTATGAAGACGAGGTGAGCAGTACTGTCATCGACGAGCATGGTCGGGAGAGTGTAAAATGATGAATAACAGCTAGACCTGTAGGGAGCACTTGTAATTGTTATGTTCTCCTCTTCTTTAGTCGGCCTCGAAGATCGATACGTTATCAACTGAAGGGTAAGCTGGGCTATTGTATGGGCGAGAGTGTGAGGGGAAATGTACACATAGTCAACTAACTCGATCTGTTGGTGACAATATGAAAATTATGGGAGAAATTTCTGGGGAATTCGTATTGGCTTCTGTACACTTCTACCTTGGTTCATGCTTTAACTCCTATTCTTAGTGAGAAAAAATCTGAGATCAGCTGAGGAAACTCTAACACTGGATTCCACATGCATTAGATGGGCTTCTGAGCTGCTGTGTTACAAATTTGCCAGTTATGAATTTCGAATGCGTTATGGTAGGATCGAACCGGATACCTCACGGTGTGTAGATATCTGGACTATGTAGAGGGTGTATGGGAGAAGGAGAGGTCCCTGCATGATGCCTGTAAACTCCACTCTCACACTTGGCAGGACACTGATAGGATCCTTAGGGATCAGCTGGTAGGCTGCTTCGCTCCGCCTTTTTTCATTGCTGTTTTTTATTCAGTTGGTCATGCACAGTGCGTCTCTGACTAGTACTGAACGCCTCCTAGAGCTGCTTGATGCGAAACCTGAGCCCAAAACGGAGGCTGCTAAAACTCTATTGCGATTCTTAGAGGTCAGTGAGGAATACGACGTAGAAATGACGTTATGTTTGTCTCTTATTTTGACTTACGTTGCCGAGCCTGGAACCCGTAAGGGATTTGATCATCTTGTCGGTGTTAGATGGTCCATGTCACGTCGGAGGTGAAGTTGTCCTGGTCTCAAGCGATACGTACAATAGGTGAGGCTCTTATGAAAAAGTACTCATATCTGACCTCTTTTGTATCTTACGTGGTCAACCTAAAGATACCTTGCCTTCAACACACTAGCTGAGGGAGTTGGCCTCATTAAGGAGCTGCTCACTTTGAAGGAAAACTTGGACCTGATACTTGCTGACACTTTCGTCGACCCCGACTTGGCGGTGTCCTTCCGAATCGCTGTGAAGGAAGCTTTTGAGGTGAGCAATTTTGTGGCGCGTGACAAGTATGCGTGTTTATTTTAGACCTTCATGAATAGCTGCGACCAAGTGAACAAGTGTGCTCATCTGTTGGCGAAGTAGGGGATACCTATCACTATGTGATAGCTTTTTTCAACAGGTACTGTGATGACTCCATCGGCTCCTATGTACGTAATATGAAGAGTAGTTTAACAGGGGAGGAAGTGGAGGCTAGGATGGATTCGGTTATGACTCTTTTCCGGTAAAAATGTCGGAAAATATTTTTGCGCTGTTTTGGTATTAGTAATAGTCATCGTCCAGCTGAGGAGTCTCCGAGATTTAGGAAGATGATGATGACCAAGTATTGGTGTTGTTGAACAGGTTCATATCGGCGAAAGATATTTTCGAGGCGCACTACAAGAACGATCTGGCCAAGAGGTTGCTCTCTGCTCACACTATGAGGGGGCCTGACGAACCTCTAACTGGTAGAATACCTTTGCCATTGGTGGTACCAATGCCTTCGTCCAGAGAACTCTTCGTATCGAGGACATGAATTGGAGAAGTCTATGCTGCAGAAGCTGAGGACCGAATGTGGAGGTAAGCCAGAGTGACGTTCGATCGTTGTGGGGCTGGACGATGTGCACATGGTCAACTAGATATGTCGCTGACAATATGAGGAAATTTTGGGAAATTCTTACTGGCATACATAAACATCTATATTTAGTGAGGAAACTCCTTAACTCAGCTGAGGGGAGCGAACGTATATTTCTCACGGGGCTGTATAGGGGACTGATAGTCGCAGGGCTATACACATGTCACTCTCGTGGAGGTCTTTAGTACGACTTAGTCTAGTCTGCTGTAGGTGGGTTTACATCGAAGCTTGAGGGGATGTATCGTGATATGGATTTGAGCTGTGCGCTAAACAAGGAGTTCACTGAGAAGAGGAACCAACAACTGCAGGGTGATGATAGCCAATCACCGCAGTTCGAGGTGAGCTACTCTCCTATGGTCCTCGGCATTGCATAGTTCGTCTCAGGCTATGGTCCTGACATCGGGAATCTGGCCCACCTACACTCAGTGGCCCAAGGATGTAAGATAGGGACTGGACAGCAGTGTTGTTGGAGTATATGTTTGCTTCCCTCATTCGGAAGTTTCCTCGCTAATTCTATTTGAATTCGGGTAGAAGCGTTTGGAAACCAACTAGAATCTCCTCAGAATTTTCACATTGTCATGTAGTTGATTGTGTGCATATTTTCCACCCATACTGAGATCGAACGAGTTCAGTTCCGACCCTCCCCGCCCCGATAGCATCGCTGCAGCAGAGCTTCACTCAGTTCTACATCGGCAAACACTCGGGACGAACACTCACCTGGATGCCGTCACTCGTAAGCTTCGTCAGTCATTGGTGTTGATAGAGGTTTGTGAGTTGCCCATGGAGTGGTATGGGTATAATATCTCATGTGTCCGTACTGCTCGCCCGCTATATATTCGATTTATTACCAACAATGCGGGTACGAGGGCACATCCATTGGCATCACAAAATTGTCAGTGTTTTCTGGGTCAGCAGCCAGAGTGACGACACGAGACTCGATACGATATCGGACGGATGCAGTACATGATCCCATCTAGCTTTCTGTCACATGTGCTCTCCCAGTGTTCTCTATCCTTAGGGAGGAGCATTGGTCCGATATAACATGCGCAGTACAGCTCGACCCGTCGTGAAGGACCTTGTGGTATCAGCAGCCCAAGCAATAGTGCTTACATATGTATTCAATGATAGCAGCACTGCTACTGCTGCCAAGGTCTGTGAAGGTGAGTGCGAGGTCGCAGGTTCGATCCCTGGGGGTTGCAACTTGCGATTTGTTCATAGAGAATTAGCCATTTCAACAATTCTGCTCATACGGTGTTCTCATTCCGACAGTTACTGGCTTGCCTGTGGAAGAGCTCCGGCGGATCCTCTTCCCTATGGTCTACCGAGTCCGGGTAGGTTATTCGCAGTAGCATTGGAAGCATTGATAGTTGCATCAGATTCTTAACAGATCAACAGGAGGACCCGAGGATAAGCAAGTGGCTGCTTCTGAATCATATACTCTCAATAGGGAGTTACAGGAGAAGAAGAGGCGTATCATAGTACCACAGGTGATCTTGTTGATATACATCCGAGTTCGATTCCTGGTGAAGGCACATTTCTTGTGTTTAGATGGCCGTACGGGACGAAAAGGCGGAAGTGCGTGCCACTGATAGCAGGGTTAACGAAGATCGACAGTAAGCAGATCGTGTTCGACTCGCGACGGCAGTATTTTCGACGGAGTATTTACTATCAGATTCCTTCTGGACGCTGTATTAGTCCGGATCATGAAATCGAAGAAGACGTTGTCTCATAACTCCCTTGTGGCAGAGACTCTCAAGGAATGCAGTGCTACTTTCACTGCCGAGATTGGTGAAGTTAAAAAACGGTTAGTCCCGGAATCGAACTTGCACGGCTTTTTGATTGGCTTCCTTCTCAGCATCGAGTCCCTCATTGAGCGAGAGTACTTGGAAAGGGATTTGTCGAGTCCCAGCACGTATCATTACCTCGCGTAGTTTCATCTCTTGTTGACCGTTGTGATTTGAGTTGTCATTGTAGTGGGCCACCTTAAAGACTGAGATATGCATAACTACAACACAGCCGTACCATGCTAACAATATTAGCATGAAACGGCTGAAGGGTAACGTAAATCCACATGGCATCCGATTCCTACTCCATAACGAAATCGATGTTCTTATACGCGGGATTGATTTCTCGATTTCACCACTGCCAGAAGTTGTGTCTCTTTCCGTGAATGTGATTTTTCACTCATAAAATTTCGCCTTGATAGCAAAATAGATTTCTGAAAGGTACAGTAGTGTGGCGCTACTCGTACCGGGCTGCTAGTAACTACAGTTTAGCTATTCTTCCCTTATACTCATATAGTATTCGCTAGATGACAAAGGAGTTGGGAATGGCAAAGAATATACATATGGGATCACATGCTTACAATCCTCGGTAAATCATGTAATGCAACGTGAGATTATAAGCTGGAATACCTCGGGTTGTGGTAAAATCATTGCTGAGGTAAGGTACCATTATCAGCGGATTAGGTTCGCGTTTGGCATCGAGAAAGGAGGGTCTTAGGCTATTGTACATTAGCGAGATTCATTACACTGAGGCAAATCTTCAAGTGGGATAGTCAGCTCACCTCGAGAAACAGTTCTTGGTAAGATTTTGAACTTTTGTCCGTGTTCCACTCCCCTCATGCCTGCAATGATTGAAGGAACGCAACCAGAACAAACAATCATTGCTTTCTGCATCAATCGTGATTTGAGACTTTTCACTTGCTAAGGGATGGATATAATCACTACTGAGCCAGTTAGTTGATGAATGAGAGATATACAACAGTACTTACGAATGAATAGCAAGCGATTATCGCGTCCTGGCGGGCTCATCTACAACTAATCGCCGAGGACGAGTGCTTTCAGTGGCGAGCTCAACATCGCAGAGATCTAGGGCGGTGTTGGCGTAGTAAGAGCGGTAGCAGTCTGCACTGCAGAAGTAGACCCCGGAGAAGTAGCTGCCGTGGTTATGATAGGAGTCGTAGTTGTACTGTCCCCGTAATTATTGCAGACACTCGGGCCACAAGGCTGGTCACCGTCATAGCAGACCGGTACGTAGAGCCACCACTTGCAGTACGACACGCGATCACCGGAGAGGCCAGTGTTAGTAGCGGCACAGTAGGCGTCACAATTGGGGCTGGGGCCGGCATGAGAGTCAGGAGGACCTCCAGTGGGGGCAGGGGTGCCGGTAGGGCAATCTGATGGGCCACAGGACTGATCCCCACCGTAGCAGGAGGGCTCACTCTTCCACCACTTGCAGAAGGAAGATGGTCCATTGAGACCAACACAGTAGGAATTGCAAGGGACGGACTCGTAAGGGTGGGCCTCGAAAGGAAGTGTCGGCGTCGGGGCAGGAGGCCACGTCTGCGAGGTGCACACAGTTTGATCCCCACACGGCTGATCACCACCGAGACAAGTAGGGCGAGGGAGCCACCACTTGCAGTACGAAGCCTCATCGTTGAGACTCTGACACATAGTGTCACACGCTGGCTCATACGTTCCATCACCAGTGGGGACCGCATCAGTCGGTGTCACCGTTACAGGAGGGCCGCAGATAGCAATAGTGCCACAAGGCTGATCACCCCCTTGGCAAGTGGGTGGGCTCAAATCCAGTTTACAGTAAGAAGCACCTCCGTTAAGTCCCTGGCAGTAGACGTCGCAGGTGTTCTGCAAGGTAGCAGGGTTAACGGGACTTGCCGAGCCTGTAGTGGTTGGGATGGACGTGGTGGTGCTGGCTTGGAGATTACGTGGACTCCCTAACACCACTGCAGAAAGAGTACTGACGGTGAGTAGTTTGAACATGAGTAAGAAGGTCTGTTAGAAATCTGATATCAGCATTGACTTGTCAGCCACGACAGGCTTAGAAGGGCTACACACGCTCAGTTCAGCAGCTCTTGCAATGAATCAGCTGTGCGATTGATGACCGTATAAAAGCAGATGCTGGATGTGATGCGATGCGACCAGATCGAAACGGTTTGATGTTACTATCTTCCATCGTGCGCTGGGTCTTTCATTTTCCGCCTGTGAGAAGTGTTCGCCAGCCAGTGTCCGAGCACCGTCTGTTACTCTAACGATTACGGCGATTTGGGGTGGCATTATCGGCCCTCGCGCTTATATAGCAAGTTGTTAAATTTTTAAATGCGTCCAGTGTTGGAAGTTAGCAACGTCACGACGAGACTGGGAATGGATAAGCAGCTAATTCCGAAGTCATCATGTCGTCGATCTGACTTCCTTCAATCGGAATGCTCTGCCGTAGTGTACAAACGACAAGTTCAGGACGATTTTGTAACTTCGTGTGTGTTACGGGGTCGCGATAGGAACTACGGGACCCTCAGCAGGAGCGCTCATGGGCAGGCAAGTAGGTGAGGAGGGACAGCCACCCTTGCAGTATCAAGACTGTTAAACTCAATCTGGAGGAATGCCCAAATGACCAATACGTGTTGATGACGATGAGACAAGTCTGCAGTAATTTTGGTACTCGTGTTGGTCTCTGAGCATTTCTACCAGGAGTGGTGTGTGAAGTTCCATGATGCAGTGAGGAGACCTGCGGGCTCGCTGATGAAGTGTGACATATCTTGACACACTGGTCGGGGTCGGTTTTATAACGATGCGATAGAAGAGAAACCGATGAGTTCAATTTTGTTAGTTCAGCTTTGCCTGATAGAGTAACACAATAAAGCACGCACTTATCTGGTCTTCACTTTCTAATGGTAGCTGATCCAACGTAACATATGATACAATCACCTAGCCGAGAAGTTGAGGAAATCGTTTCCTGAAGTTGCCGAGATCAGTTCCCTCCATAACGCGAGTATAGCTTTTCTTCACAATGTTGTCAACACCTTGTTTCATATTGCGTATGTTCTGCGAAGTGTTTGCACGATCATATCGTCAGTACG
>NW_003214508.1:161095-167994 GCF_000006405.1 Perkinsus marinus ATCC 50983
TATCTCGAAAATGGTCGTTTCACGAGCTTGAGGAAAGAAATTCTAGGGTGAGACCTGGATAGTGGTAACTTCTTGAGCTGTGGTGGTCGCCTGTGTAGTAGGTGACGCAGTCGTAACAACCCGAGTAGTCGGAGCTATAGTGATGGCCGCCTGGGTTGTCGGAGCAACAGTGGTAGCCGCCTGAGTTGTTGGAACTACTGTGGTAGCTGCCTGAGTTGTTGGAGCAACAGTGGTAGGCGCCTGAGTTGTCGGAGCAACAGTAGTGGCCGCCTGAGTTGTTGGAGCAACAGTGGTAGCCGCCTGAGTTGTCGGAGCAACATTAGTGGCCGCCTGAGTTGTCGGAGCAACAGTAGTGGCCGCCTGAGTGGTGGCCGCCTCAGTTGTTGGAGCTACAGTGGTAGCCGCCTGAGTTGTCGGAGAGACAGTAGTGGCCGCCTGAGTTGTCGGAGCAACAGTAGTGGCCGTCTGAGTGGTAGCCGCCTGAGTTGTTGGAATTACTGTGGTAGCTGCCTGAGTTGTTGGAGCAACAGTGGTAGGCGCCTGAGTTGTCGGAGCAACAGTAGTGGCCGCCTGAGTTGTCGGAGCAACAGTAGTGACCGCCTGAGTGGTGGCCGCCTGAGTTGTTGGAGCTATAGTGGTAGCCGCCTGAGTTGTCGGAGAAACAGTAGTGGCCGCCTGAGTTGTCGGAGCAACAGTAGTGGCCGCCTGAGTGCTGGGCGCCTGAGTTGTTGGAGCTACAGTAGTGGCCGCCTGAGTTGTTGGAGCTATAGTGGTAGCCGCCTGAGTTGCCGGAGCGACAGTAGTGGCCGCCTGAGTTGTCGGAGCAACAGTAGTGGCCGCCTGAGTGGTGGCCGCCTGAGTGGTGGCCGCCTGAGTTGTCGGAGCTACAGTAGTGGCCGCCTGAGTTGTCGGAGCTACAGTGGTAGCCGCCTGAGTCGTCGGAACTACAGTGGTAGCCGCCTGAGTTGTCGGAGCTACAGTAGTGGCCGCCTGAGTTGTCGAAACTATTGTGGCAGGCGCCTGAGTTGTCGGAGCAACAGTAGTGGCCGCCTGAGTGGTGGCCGCCTGAGTTGTCGGAGCTACAGTAGTGGCCGCCTGAGTTGTCGGAGCAACAGTAGTGGCCGCCTGAGTGGTGGCCGCCTGAGTTGTCGGAGCTACAGTAGTGGCCGCCTGAGTTGTCGGAACTGCAGTGGTCGCCGTCTGAGTTGTCGAAGCAACAGTGGTGGCCGTCTGCACAGTCGAAGTGACACTGATAGTTGTCTGGGTTGTTGCGACGGTATTGGTGGCAGTCATAGTTGTACTGTCCCCGTAGTTGTTGCAGAAACTCGGGCCACAAGGCTGGTCGCCGTCATAGCAGACCGGTACGTAGAGCCACCACTTGCAGTACGACACACGATCGCCAGGAAGGCCTAGGTTGATGGCGGTACAGTACGCATCGCAGTTGGGGCTTGGGCCGGCATGAGAGTCAGGAGGCCCTTCGGTAGGGGCGGGGGTGCCGGTAGGGCAATCCGACGGGCCACAAGGCTGATCCCCACCTTGACAGACAGGCTCACTCTTCCACCACTTGCAGAAGGAAGACGGTCCGTTGAGGCCAACACAGTAGGAATTGCAAGGAGCAGATTCATGAGGGTGGGCACCAACTGGGAGAGGAGGTGTAGGAGCAGGTGGCCACGTCTGCGAGGTGCACACAGTTTGATCCCCACACGGCTGATCGCCTCCGAGGCAAGTAGGGCGAGGGAGCCACCACTTGCAGTACGAAGCCTCATCGTTGAGACTCTGACACATAGTGTCACACGCTGGCTCATACGTTCCATCACCAGTGGGGACCGCAACAGTCGGTGTCACCGTTACAGGAGAGCCGCAGATAGGGATAGTGCCACATGGCTGATCACCCCCTTGGCAAGTGGGTGGATTTTGGTCAAGTTTACAGTAAGAACTACCTCCGTTGAGTCCTTGGCAGTAGATATCACAGGTGTTTCGCAAGGTAGCGGCATCAACAGTACTAGCCGGAACTGTAGTCGGGGAAGAAGTCGTGGTGGTGCTGGCTTGGAGATGACGAAGACTCCCTGATACCGTTGCAGGAAGAGCAGCGACGATGAAAATGTTGAACATAGTATCAAGGGATGGAGAGCTCGTAGACTAAACAAGAGTCCAGTTCCAATTGCCGAGTTGAAAAATTATGATCGACCATCTCTTCGGAACACTTCGGTGAGGTGAAGTTGATCTGACTCGAAACGATAAGATTCGAGTATCTTCCATCGTGCGCGAGGCTTCCATTTGAAGAGATCGATCGGGGGATGCAAGTCTATGGTCGACGTGACTTACGCTAGGCATTTACTCACTTCCAAGCTTTAAGCAAGATCTCTTTTGTTCCATAAGCCCGTGATCATGGTCAACTTTAAATCAAACTCGCAAGATGCTAAGAGCTGGACTGAAGGTCAAGCACCAGAAGACCATCTCTTTCGCGGTCGCACAGATGTGTACGATTCTACTCGAGTCTCGTTTCACTCTAAGGCACTTGTTGAGCATTTTCGGTTTACGGACGAATAGACAGATGTGTTGAAGTTGGAGTGAGTCTATTGAGAATTGAAAAGAACATAATGACCCTGGAACTTGGCGTGGGCTAGTAATACTAACTCTCACCTGTTTCAGACACTGAAATACCGCGGCTGCCGCTGCTACCGCTCTTTTTGGCAGCCGTATGCATTTCGTCGATCTATCCGATTCAGAGTAAGATCGACCATTTTGGTCGCGTAAATTCATCCATTCATTGAAGTTGGACCTGCTTCGGCCGTGTTGACGAGGTTGACCTTCCCATCTCGTGTGCCTGCAAAATTGATTGCACTGAGGCATACCTCCAGATGGCATAGCTGCCCCATCCGGAGAAATGGATTGCACCGAGGCATACCTTCAGGTTGCATAGCCGTCCCATCCAAGGGAATTGATTGCGTTGAAGCATATCTGTAAGTGGCATAGCGCCCTATCCAGAGAAATCGATTGCGTTGAAGCATACGGGTGGCATAGCGGCCCCGCGCGCAGGAACTGATTTCGATAAGGGAACTATTCCATACTCGTGTGGATTGGTTAGATTAACCGCTAGTCCTGCTTCATTCGAGGCAATCGCAGAGAGGGAAAATCTTTAGAGTTGAGTGAGACATAGAGGCTGAAGACCTCTAAGCTTTTAGTTCCAGAAAGCCTTGTGTCGGTTGCGCCACCATTGAGTTGACACTTATTGCCTCGTGGAGACATCTATGCACACAAAAGTACGTAGGTTCGAGAGGAGCAGTCAGATGTGTCGCCCGCTGGAGTAATAGACAGAAAATAGTTGTTTCGGGGTCTGCTACTGCGAAGCCATAAGCCTGTTCGGAAGATTCCATTCGCACAAGTCCAAACTCCGGATGGAATGAGTTACCACTGGAACTGATGACTGACATATACTCGTCTTCACCCGATTATACTTGAGTCCAGGTGCAATACACACCTGATCGATTATGAGTCTACTTTTTCTACGACTTGACAACACAACCATCGGATGAACAGTCATTGTTGTGATATATTTCATTTGGACTCTGAGAATTTCCGAAACGCTTCGGCTACAGCTGGGTCTCTAAACATGTCAGCTCGAGTAGGTCTCCGCCCGAACTTGCTCTCAAATCGCTCACGCCATTCTAACAAGATCCTGAGACAGGCATGAAACGATGAGTATGCTTAACGAACGGCTATCAACGTGCGTTGGAAACCCAAGGTAAGACGCAGACTCACCGCTTATTCAGCTCTCTCGTCTCCGTGCCCGTCGGCGCAGCTTGTTCGGCAGATCCGTCCAACACGTTTGTCACCAATGGAGCTCCAGCTACTCGGAATTGAGGAACGATCTCTAAGTATCTATAATACACTTGCTAGAAGCTCAGAGCATCCGACCGTTAGCACGAGACCAAGAGTGAGTGGGGAAGTACGCCCTGCTCGCAATTGCGGATTGAACTAACACTAACTTACCCATCAGCTTTCTTATGAATCAGAACAAGTTGTTGATCTAAACCATCCGGGCAGTCGCGGTAGGAACACACAGCGAGACCACTCGTATGCAGCCATTGTGAGCAGAAATCTTGCACCTAATTTTATAATATATGTAGAAAGTATGGATGAAAACAGCGAACAAGCCCAAGGAACGAATCTACCTCTCCTGACGATAAGAAGTACGGTGAAACGTACAGTGCATTGAACTTGGCGGTGGAATACGACCCTTCAGGGAAGGATCTCAATACATGTACATTGCTATACCTAGCGAGGATGGGTTGGTCGACTCAACCGTAGTAAGGAGCCACTTGATGACCAGAAAAACATTCTCACCCGGCTAGGTTATCCAGCGCAGTTTGATACGCTGTGCTGTCACACTCGGAGGCCACGACTCGATCTATTCCCATTTCGGCCGCCACAGAAGCTAAGTAGCCAGTGCCACATCCAAAGTCGAGGAACGATGTCGGTCGTGCTCCACTGACTAAAGCTGGAGAGAGCAGCTCCAGAACCTGTAAGGTGGGGCATGATGCAACTGGCCCCCTCACGCTATAGCATTCGGACAGTCACATAGCCTTACCTGTGCATGCAACTGTGGTGTACTGACAGAGGAACCTCCAGAGACTTTCACTGGGATGTTGGCGTATGAATCAGTTACCCCAGTAGGTAAGAATCGGGCTCGGTCAATCTGAGGAATATGTTATCTGACGAATTGAAGTTCTACAACGAGCTGGCATGGGGATTCCCCATTGGGGAACATAGAGTTCGCAAACGCATCTTACTCTCTTCATGGCTGCAATGAGTGAAGGGTTTTGTACAAAACCTCTTTGACTTAGTTGGTCAATGAGTTGACACTGGTTGGTAGCTTTAATGCCGTACCCAAACATCGACTGTTCCCAGCTGGTACCGCTGAAAGCCAGCGCTCGACTCAAGAGGGCTCGTGATGAGCTACTGTTCATCTTGTCAATGTATCGAACCAAACCAACTGGGGAGTTCACACTTCCCCACGAAAGGCCTCGACCTCTATAATATCTGTCGTTAAAGTCTCGTTCAGCGACAGGAGTCCACTATAAAATCCTAGACTTTCTATAGAGATTCTTCCATGAACCGCGTATACTGGTACACAACTCAGACCAAATACAATCACCCTAGTTCTGCTTCCATCATGATTAAAGACCATCTACATGGTGACAGATACATATAGTCAGTGCTCAGCCGATAAACTGATGAATGAGAGATATACTTACGTACGAATAACAAGCGATTATCACGTCCTGATGGAGCTCATCTACAATTAATCGCCGAGGACGAGTGTCACGAAGTCGCGAACCCAATATTGTAGAGATCTAGGGTGGTGTTGGCGTAGTAGGAGCGGTAGTGGCCATCAGCCCAGAAGTAGACCCCGGAGGGGAAGCTGCCGTGGTTATGATTGGAGTCATAGTTGTACTGTCTCCGTAATTATTGCAGACACTCGGGCCACAAGGCTGGTCACCGTCATAGCAGACCGGTACGTAGAGCCACCACTTGCAGTACGACACGCGATCACCGGAGAGACCAGTGTTAGAAGCGGCACAATAGGCGTCACAATTGGGACTGGGGCCGGCATGAGAGTCAGGAGGACCTCCAGTGGGGGCAGGGGTGCCGGTAGGGCAATCTGATGGGCCACAGGACTGATCCCCACCGTAGCAGGAAGGCTCACTTTTCCACCACTTGCAGAAGGAAGATGGTCCGTTGAGACCAACACAGTAGGAATTGCAAGGGACGGACTCGTAAGGGTGGGCCTCGAAAGGAAGTGTCGGCGTCGGGGCAGGAGGCCACGTCTGCGAGGTGCACACAGTTTGATCCCCACACGGCTGATCACCACCGAGACAAGTAGGGCGAGGGAGCCACCACTTGCAGTACGAAGCCTCATCGTTGAGGCTCTGACACATAGTGTCACACGCTGGCTCGTACGTTCCATCACCAGTGGGGACCGCATCAGTCGGTGTCACCGTTACAGAAGGGCCGCAGATAGCAATAGTGCCACAAGGCTGATCACCCCCTTGGCAAGTGGGTGGGCTCAAATCCAGTTTACAGTAAGAAGCACCTCCGTTAAGTCCCTGGCAGTAGACGTCGCAGGTGTTCTGCAAGGTAGCAGGGTTAACGGGACTTGCCGAGCCTGTAGTGGTTGGGATGGACGTGGTGGTGCTGGCTTGGAGATTACGTGGACTCCCTAACACCACTGCAGAGAGAGTACTGACGGTGAGTAGTTTGAACATGAGTAAGAAGGTCTGTTAGAAATCTGATATCAGCATTGACTTGTCAGCCACGACAGGCTTAGAAGGGCTACACACGCTCAGTTCAGCAGTTCTTGCAATGAATCAGCTGTGCGATTGATGACCGTATAAAAGCAGATGCTGGATATGATGCGATGCGACCAGATCGAAACGGTTTGATGTTACTATCTTCCATCGTGCGCTGGGTCTTTCATTTTCCGCCTGTGAGAAGTGTTCGCCAGCCAGTGTCCGAGCACCGTCTGTTACTCTAACGATTACGGCGATTCGGGGTGGCATCATCGGCCCTCGCGCTTATATAGCAAGTTGTTAAATTTTTGAATGCGTCCAGTGTTGGAAGTTAGCAACGTCACGACGAGACTGGGAATGGATTAGCAGCTAATTCCGAAGTCATCATGTCGTCGATCTGACTTCCTTCAATCGGAATGCTCTGCCGTAGTAGACAATCGACAAGTTCAGGACGATTCTGTAACTTCGTATGTGTTACGGGGTCGCGATAGGAACTACGGGGCCCTCAGTAGAAGCGCTCATGCGCAAGCAAGTAGGCGAGACGGGACAGCCACCCTTGCAGTATCAAGATTGTTGAACTCAATCCGAAGGAATGCCCAAATGACC
>NW_003214508.1:168094-194848 GCF_000006405.1 Perkinsus marinus ATCC 50983
CACCGCGTCGGTATCATTCCGCCGTTCCACTTCCACGATGCGCTTCTCTCTCCCTTCGATGCCCGTCAATGGCCGATATCTCGAGACCGCTAAGCCTGGCATATACTAACAGCCTACCAAGAGTCAACTGTTGGAGGCGGTCAATCCTCGTTGAGTATTCCCGACCCAGACACGATGAGGTTACATAAGAAGGGTTAGTCAAGGGGTTCATCATTCAAGTCGAACCGACCTCGATGGTTCCCTCTCACTCTTAACGTCACCATCGACTTTAAGTATTCCAAGATATGAGACATCCGGACAGCTTCTAGCAACATCCTATCTGTTTTGATTTCACCGTGCATCAGCTTGGACTTATGAAAACTGCTCTCAAATTTGCTAGTGATATTTTGCTCCGTTCCACAGCAGATAGAGTAAGATCGTAGTGATGCTGGGTACATCCCACTCCCCTTGAATCACTCCCTCACTCAATATGTACTACACAGCAGAACGAATGGCTTCACATCGTAGCAACACTATGTTGATAAAGAAAACACACAGGAAAGACACGCCCCGCGTAGGGTTAGCAATGCAAGACTCTAGGCCATCTCGGAAGTCGACTATATGAATACACAAGGTTAGCATGAGAACTATCAGCATGAAGGTAAACTGCCGCCTCCACTCAGATGCTGTCGGTTCTGTACGTCCATTCGTGGGGAGTCTTGATCCTGCAAATCACCACTCTGCCTATCATCTAAAAATGTCCCCCACTGGAATCGCAGTTATTCGATTACTTCTTGATACTATGAAAACAACACTTCACGCTTAATCATTCAAAGATCGTCTCTGGCATCTCAACACAACCAGTCACATCCATGCTCACAGCAGTCGCATGAGCCCGCATGAATCTTCAAATTAATTCCCATGTACGCAATATTAACTCATTCCGTTCACGCTCTCATCACAGAACTCCTCGCTGTCCTTAGATGATCCCCTCTACCTACTATCTAACAAAACATAGCTCAACACCACAGCCCTTCGCTATGCCATTCTGTGGAGCGCTCAGCGACAATAAACTAGCCAAGCCAGCACACAAGAATTGTCCCACGTGTGAGCAGAGGCCCCAACTGGCGGGTGCTACCAGCACCTGATCAGGCATCCAATGAGGCGCAGTGCAGGTACCGCTGGGACCTTGCATGACGAGCAGAGCTTCATCACCACTCATAAAACAAATCTTCTACACGGATCCTCCACAACTTCACTAAAAAGCAGCAGCATGCAAGACTCTAGCTTCCCCACAAGGCAAACCACGGTAAACCACTTCAAACATCTTCACCATTCATACCACAGATGATGCCTCCCTTATCACGCCTCGAGCATTGCAACAACGTATTCTAGCCGCCGTAGGGCAACGTCCAGAGTAAGATTCACAAGGCCATCAGCGATGCTTAGGACGGTCCATCTATTCCTCGTCTGCTGGTCATGCCCTCCGCGGCGCTCGTCTTGTCGTATACAGTCCTCACTACCGAATCACCCTTGATTCAGAACAGTGTACCATTGCTCCATCGAAGTAGTGTAGAGAGCGAGCCAGACGCCCAACTCCATCACGAACTGAGGGATGTCTTACCCCACCACAACAGATGACTCGATAGGTGTTTGCTGTAACTACTTGAAACACTCAATTCTCTCCTGTTGACCAATTCCACGCCCTTTCGTGAACGTAGTGCGGTTCTCGGCAAAGTACCATTACAAATGTGAAAAATATAATTTCAGCTGTCCAGTTCAGAATGGAATACCACTTCACGCAAACATATTTCCAACTAAGAAACATTAGATTCCGAACATAGTATGCTTAGCTCACTTCCCCATATATGTCAATGATTCTCGAGAAGACTTGTTACCAAACAAAAGAGCTGATAAATGAGCTCGATATGGACTTATAAAACTACGGTGGTCAAAAGACTATCACATCATCTTGCCCAGGCCCCACTCTATACGATTCAAGTGCAAGCCACAGGCTATTCACGACTCTGACATCCTCACCCACCCAAACACGCTGATTAGGAAGTAACCACAGATGGTTCTCCTCGCACGTATTGTCACATTCCAGCTCTACAAAAGGCACCGCAAATTGTGAAGTTATGAAGCCCTTGTACACCTGCAGTGTGCCTCTGGCGAACCGAGTGATATGAGAAGTCGGGAACTTAGCCATACTTCCGAGTATCAGATAATTATGGCGATCAGAGAAGGCCACACACTGCCCGTCACCACAACTGTCATTCACATCGGCACAGCGCAACTCCAATGGGCCCAAATTCCATGGTTGACCGACATCCTTCTGGGTAAGGAGATTGAAGATCCTCACCTCACAACTCTCCGTGGAAGCTTGTACGCAGAATAGGGGCGGGCTGATAGAGTAGTTGAAGAACATCGTAGGTTCGCTGAGGTTATAAAACGATTGTGCCATGGTCATAGCCACTTTTGGTCGGCCTGAATATTCGATAGTCGACCAGCTAACCGTCGGCCAAATGTCATTCGCTTGCCAATATCTGATAACAGAAATACTTCCATACCACGCCGAGCGCCACTCTCAGAGGAGACCAAAACTGCCGGACAGAAGTCCATGTAACGATTCAACGCGGATGATTCAAATGAGTGCATCCAACGTCACACTGCTTGGAAAATCGAAGACTCACAGTAGCCCCATATTGTATGGTTGTAGTCTCCGGCAATGTTCCACGACCAACTTCAGCCACATCCCTTGAATAATTTGAGATAGATATGCTTCAGCTTTTCTCAACTCCATAGACTCAATTCCTGAGCGAGCTGTCCCCTCAACACAAAAAGCTTTCGCACTTTGTCCGCGCTCCGTGCCGAACATGTAGTCAACGTAGTTACGTAGATATGAGCCACCATTAACTAGATGCTGACGGTGGAATGGCCAGGTCTCTAAGAAAAGTGAACACATCTCCTCTTCACCCACATCGTCTTTGGCCTTTCCCTCAGAGATTTCTCTTCCATATATCAGATACACTGTACGAAGTAAAGGATTTGGCGACACCGCTCAGTCTCAACAACCAAAGACTCGAACAAGGATCGACACGATTCGGTACGCACTCTTGGTGCGTGCTTCCCGACCACGTTTTCCGGCTGGTTTTCGCACAAGATATAGCTCGGTCCCTGCGCAACGTAGAGCTCTCTCTAGCTGCTAGCAGTTGTGAGCCAAGTTATCGAATTTATCAACGAGTGGACGGTCGAGGCTAATCAACCCCTCGTAAGGCGATGATGCATCACTCCAATGTAATACTCCATGGCAGCCCACACACTGGACATATCGCCAATGAGCCTCTGAAGTGTATTGACTCGGTCACCATCATCACCCTGTAGTCTCTGGCAGCGTAAGCTGTATTGCAGCAGCTCACTATATTACAGTGACTGTGAGAAGTAGTCGCTCAGGTCTAGGCAATGATCAATAAGACGTGAGTCCCAACTGGGAATGTAGCGCGTCACATCCTAATTAACGCTCGAAATATTTCCGTGACCGACCCCGACACTCAACCAGCCAGCTCAGATATAGTAAGCCATCAACGGTGGATGGCTCCAAAGACCGAAAATTCGAAAACATCGGACAATCCGGACATTCTTACTAGGATCCTCAGAGAAGAGACTCTCCTCCAGCATCTCCTCATCAGCCACTGTTCTCAGCTCTCCAAGACTAGACCAAGACTGAAAACCAAACTCGCTCATGAAACGCGGTTTCGGCAGCTTCCTCAGGTCAAACATGTTGGGCGAGAAGTAGTTGTAGAAATGAATCTGAAATAGCTACTATCATCCGGGCCAGAAGAACCAGCTCGTACGTCTCCAGAAGTCTCATTGCCCGGGTTATCATCAACCGGGTTCTGCCTTGTCTCATCACCATTCCAAGGGCTACTAGGAATAGCGGGTAACCATGGTAGTAGTTTCTTCGATGTAGCCAGTATAGTGTCGAAAAACAGTGCCGCATAACTTTCAAGGTATCTGAATACCACTCCTCCGTGAACTTGATCGAGTAATCAGGGTAATATCCCCTAGACTTACACTTTATCATCAGTGATGCCGACCCAACCATAGAAGGCCTCAACCTCATTATTGCCCCCGAGTATCGCCAAGGATGGATGATGGCCACTACACAACAGCACTTCTCGGCCTCCTTGACTTTTACATTATCTTACATTCGTATGAGGTTCTGACTGATCTCTAACTCGACGGAAGCTAAGAACCCGGGGAGTAGAGTTGGATAGGTCGCACCAGCGAACATGGCTTCTTCCCAAATAAGGAAACCATACCTGCATGAGGCATTACGACGATTCTCGGTGGGAGATACACCCAGAGAGCCGGTAGTACGTACTGACCAAAGAGAAGGAAGTCTTATACTAGTATTTCCACCGGTCTCTGTTATAGTTGGTAACAGAGAACTACTAGGACTGCCCTTTCAAGGGAAGAAAGAACTCTCCCAATTCCGTCGACAGATGAGCATTGCTACCACTACCGCTACTATCTATAAGTATTGCTACCACTAATACTGGTCCACTATCATGACGACCTAACGCCTGGCGGCTCACTCATCAGCCAGTTCATAGAACAGGTCAGAAGCATATACTCCTCCTCCCCACACTCTCAGCATGTTAAAGTGGGCTTTCCGGTACCTGTATAGGTACTCAACCACAAACCGTTAAAGTTCGCGTGTAGCCTACTGCTCGAAGTGCTTCCTCAGTCTGGACTCATCAACACGAGATTCGAAGGCATCAGCCGGGATCCAATTCGCCCCTCTAGCGTAAATAGATTCGCCATTGAGCTTGAAGTAGAAAGATCTTCCATAATCTGAGCAATCACGAGAGAGATAAGCAGAGACACCTGAGGAGATCTGACCGTCCTCTTCCATGACCAAATCAACCGTCTTGAATCCCACCGTTATTTTGTCGCCCTCGCACGCATCACCCTTATCGCCGGCCCATGCACACACACTCAACGTGTAACTGATATGAGCCTTGCTTCAATGCCGACTGTTACGAACAGTTCTAGTCAGCAACACTACCAACAGTTGTAATCAGCAACACTACGAACAGTTGTAATCAGCAACACTACGAACAGTTCTAATCAGCAACACTACGAACAGTTGTAATCAGCAACACTACGAACAGTTCTAATCAGCAACACTACGAACAGTCGTAATCAGCAACACTACCAACAGTTGTAATCAGCAATACTACCAACAGCGCCCTTCTAATGAGTCTTAGTTCGCCCAGCAGACACCTCACCGATGTTGATCGCCATAGCCATTCGGCCACCAAGGCTTCACTCCATCAAGTATTGTGAAGTTGACTCCCGATCTCGAGCCAGGCCGCAGATCCTCGATACGAAGATTCGCCCACGAGCCTTCATACAATGGTGTCTAGAAACACGACATCAAGCTGACGGAAGCACCCCACCACATAATGGGTATTCACCGATGATCCATCCACCAGAGTGATGCCCACACTGACTCGGTCAACCTGTATATCAGGGGAAAGAGCCAATGATATATGCACGTTAGCCTGCCAAGCATCAAGCCTAGTGACACTGATAGGCTTCACGTCCCAAGTGACTCCCCTGAGTCACCATCCACAATGAATGTCTCCTCCCCAAAAGTGGCAGCATCCTACTCGACAGTCAGTGACCTTCCCCTCTCCAGCTGATGAGTCACCACTTGAACATCCTTCCATATACCACTAGTGGCTAGACCAGGACCCCAATCCCACCCGAAGGAGCATGGCTCTTTACGTAACTAATAATACCACCCTAGGGAGAACCGATGAAGCAGTGTGGGAATATATATTTGGTTTTCCTAAACTCAGCTCATGAGTTGCCTCACTGTATTATGAAAATCCATACACATGATTTCGGGTGGAAGTGTACAAAAACCAACGATAATTTCACTAAATTGCCTAAGAATTTCCATATTGTTACCAACACATGTAGTTGACTATATACATATATTCTCACACCGCGATGAGAGAAAGACGAACTAAACACTAGTGCTGACCCTACCATCTGCACTCTATCGAAACCGTTCCATACGGCCGGCAGTTCGCGCGGCGGCACTCCGATCGACCAATCAGAATGTTTTCTCTCATAAGTCTCTGCCCTCTCCTTAGCCGTCTTCACTGGGCTCTTCAATAACACCGACATCTGAGAGATATAAATCATCTAATACTTCCCACCAGGGCCCTGCCTGCCTACCTCGTTGTCTCTATCACAAAGAAGCTGTCCACGCTTCATAGTAGCGTTGTATGTCCTGAACATGTTGTCAGCACTCAAAATCGGACATCCATTTAGAGTGACGTCAGCCACAGTATCGATACCATAGAAAAATATCGTCGCAGGTAAAGAGACCTGCCGAGCTCATTAATACCGAGTGCAGTAGAATACCACACCTTCGCCTCATCACAGGCCTCACGAGGGACTGCGAACTTGGTCGAATATAGCCAGTCTGCCTCAGCAACATACCTCAATCTGAAAGAGGTGACACACAGTGAATGGTCAATTAGCACTCCTACGCTGTATCGTTGTAGCCATAGTAAGGGTCGGGTATAACATGAGATCGCCAGAGGTCCAAATGCACCTAAACATCTTCATCGAGATCCAGGCTTCATGAGCAGCTCACCTGCCCTGGGACGATTGCCTCTACCTCCTGGAAAGAAGCATTACCGTGCTGTGTCAGCCGCCACCGCCCGCCAGATGAACCAGATAAACTCCACACGAAATCGCCAGCAACGAGAGGAGAGACGAATGGAAGCGCCACGACATAGGCTCTCATTTAATGAAGTTATACTCTAGGGTGAATTCGCTCACTTTTCAGTGACTAAAGACTACTCATTTAGTGAGAATCCTATTTGGATCACTGAGGAAGCCACGAACAGTTCAGTCATGATAGAATTCTTTCTACATGGAAGTCTCAGTGCCATCTCTCACATTGTTTTTGACACCCACCAAGAGTCGCCACTGACTAACACAAGATGATAGTTAATGGTGGATTCAGAAACTTGACCCAACATCATCATCATGCCATCGGAAGTACACCTTCAAAGGTATATGGTCACTAGGAATGTCGGAATTGGGCAACGTGCCTTGCTTGGTTAGAACGTCTAGGCTCGGAAGAGGATCCATCGAGACACCTAAAGCCTCACATTACAATACACACTCATCGTCTCATCACCATACGACTACACGTGACGCGTGATGACTCATTTCTCCAGTGGGATGACGACGATCTCATGTAACAGATCAATATAACGCAAGAGCGGAGAAACAATCAGAGTAGGGAGTGAGGGCGTTGAGCCAGACGAATGCTGGGAAACCTCCCAAGGATGTTGCTAGGAGTTGTAAACTGGACACCTTCGAAGATATGGTGCCCTCTTTCGTACGCCTGATCCAGTAACCTACTACTGCAAGAATACAATTGCAATCTAAAACTATAGGCGCTCTTTTTTTATATACGCCTGAGGCGTAAGATTTTACGTCTAGCAACATCGCTTAAATCTCCCACACTCCTCACACTGTAATTTAGAGCGTCCCTCTTTATAAAAAACATAATCCAGACAGCCTTTCCAAGTTGGCGTGTAATTAGTGAACTCGGGTTCGATCCCCTGCAGCGCCGCAATAGAGCTCATAAAAGGCCCTGTTTGTAGCCGGAGTGAGCCGACGGCTTCCTCAGGCACACCAGGGATCTGATCGATGCAATATGTCAATCTCATAATATTGATAAGAAGGAAAATGTAACAACATAATGGAACCGCTTCGTCATGGAGTTAATGACGCCCACACAAGCGAGCCTTCATGTGAGCCTGGGAGGAGTGCGGTGATTACTATTCTGTTCCCTGGCCGTAGCGATACGGGATGCTCGGGGTGGTCGGGCTGGACTGAAGCCTTGGTAAGGAGCTCATAACTGAAAGCATCGCAACTATGCAGCATGAAGACACTCTTAAAACTCCTTATTGATACGAGTGGCGAGGTTTAAGAATTGTATTGCGCTAGACTGAGAATCGTAGTTAAGACGAAAAAACCACTCCAGAGCGGAGAATAATGAACAGCAAGATTCCTCACAGACACACCTGATGCCCACAGAAAACAGCGATAGTACTTCACCGAATGCTGAGTAGAGCACACCTCCCGAGCCAAGCCTTGCATCGAGTCTTACACGGCACTGTTAGGAGGAGTACTATTGAAATCACCGCCAAGTATCACAGCTGGTGGGCTCACGAACGGGTCACCTGGACAACGGGATAACATAACAGTCATCAGATTGATCGAGAAATACTATTGGAGGCCGAAATTGCCAACATAAAAACGACGCATCGTGCCCTGTTTTGATAACGTCGGGAAAGCTTTACGCAGCAGATAGCGTGCGCGTTGATCCGACTCACGCAGTCCCAAAACCCGCAATGGAAACGGCACGCTCAAGTCAGGGTTCGCGTGAAGCAGACCGACCACACTACAGTGGCCGCAGGAGTGAACAGTCTTCACGAACGGTAGTGTCACGCTCCGGAAGCATGCCGTTAAAAAACTCGTGTTCGCACCTGGTGTATTGTCGCTTATGAAGTCCTCTAATTGACGTGACAGTAGGTAGGCCTGTAACAGCTTTATATCTGGGAATCTGACAACGATAGCTGAATGATATGAAATTCCAACAACACGACCGATACTCTGCTACCCCTACTTTGGGCTCCAAAACAAATGAGTAGTTGCCGCCACGAGGTCACAGCCAGTTAGCCGATCCCTCAATAAGGCGGCGACACACAGGTTGAGCTTTTCCCGAGTCTCTCTGTATCTACCGAGGGTCGACCTATGTATGATGTGACACAGTGATCCCAGCACCACTACAGCGCTCCTCCGAGCCCACTCTGGCACTGAGTCAATGAGTGAAGGTATTTGTCAAGAGCATGGCACATACGAAATTCAGTTGTGACCAGAGGCTCGAAGCGGTCGGCCTTGCAGAAAATGGCACAGCCGTCCTATCAAGGAGCAACCTTGAAGCCCTTGCATAGACACCAGGAGCCAGCACCTTAGCTTGAACTGTCTCGTTGATCATTGCAGATACCATTCGATAGCCTCCTTTGGACTCGAGGGTGGCCTTGACGGTAGGCAGGGTGTTCACATCCAGCTCCTGCAAAGGATCTCCGACCCGAAATCGAAGGTATCACTCAATGACAGTAGCATCACCTGCAGAGCCACCACATCAGCGTTGAGCCTCAGCAGATGGTTGGTGAGGTTCACTTGTCGAGCCGAGGGCGCTAGTGCTCTGAATATAATAAGAGTACTCTACCGTAACTGCCTGAATTAGTAGTACCTCCGTTTAGGGTTATTAAATGTAGGATCAGCCAATAGCCGTTGATAGTGTGCTGTGTGTAAGACGTTCCAGGTGAGGAAGGAGAAGACCGAGGAAGAGGGGGGGATGGTGGTGGTGGTCATTAGAGGTATTGGGCACTGCTAGTAATGATGATGACGAACATAAGCCTAGCTGATACAATGGGCGGGGGGCCGCTATGCCAGAGGACTATAAAATTTAGGAATCTGATTGCCGAACAGGAGGGCGCTATGCCCAAGGCCTATACCATCCAGGCGTCTATTCGCGGAATAGGGGGCCGCTATGCCCGAGGACTCACCATTCAGGAATCTAGTTGCCGAATAGGGGGCCGGTATGCCCGAGCATTATACCATCCAGGAATCTAGTTGCCGGATAGGGTGGCCGGTATGCCAGAGGACTATATCATCCAGGAATCTTTTTGCCGAACAGAACGGCCGCTATGCCCGAGGTTCAAAGTTATAACTGACTAAGGACGCTAGTCGGCCTTTATGCTTCACATATACGAAATTTGCATCATGTTGGCGAACAATGAACTTAGTTCAGTGAGGAGATTTCAGTTTCACGGCTAAGAACTTCAACTTTCATGATCAAAGAGAACAATTTCGCCGACGAGAACATCAATTCCGAGAGACAGCTTTCACAACCTTATGGAAAAGATTCCTAAAGTGATCTGGGTCAGATCCCTCCTCGCTTTGTCCAGCGCATTTATTCGGCCACCCTGGAGTGTACTGAGCACCATCATATGGCTCTCAATCAGAATTCACCTCACATCGAACATAAACAAAGCACACCCTGGCCGATCCATTGCTTTTCTGCTACTATGCTGCCCACCAGCAGCTTCCACCACCGATAGTCTAGACCGGTTCGCGTAAGCTTGCCAGCGATCATGAGCTACACACCCTGAACCAACTATAGGAACCCAACACTGCTATGACCATAGCACCATTCTTAGGGGTCTCGAACGCTCGCACAATACGAGGCCGAAATGGGCGAGCAAATGCAGCTCCTCCAAGAACAATAATGTACCGTCAAACATCTCCAAAAAGCATAATAATCATATTGATGATATGAAATAACTAACACCCAACTTCTTCATTCTTGTCAACCTCTTCACTGTTCATTCGGCTGTTCTCCTCCCCTGGCACCGTACCAGTCTCCTCTACCACCTGAGCAGTAGCGATAGGCAATGCTATGGGGGGACCGCCACCACCACCGCCCCCCACAAGTGAGCCGCCATACTGTTTCCTCTGCAACAGCTATTGGATGTTGCTCTTGCATCGAGGGCTCAGCCGAAGGGGGCGATAGCGACGGTTGGGTCCAAGACACCTCAGCAGAGTCCCTAAGTGGGATATAGGGATTACCTGGCGTCCCGACGTCTTCATGAGGTTCGTAACTGACCAAAGACCTTGTGAACAGAGTGATAGCTGGCCTTACTGTTCGTCCAGAGTCTTGGGTGCCCTAGGGAACTTAGAGCTCAGATGCCAGCCATAATCAACACGACCATCCCAGTGCCCATCGCTGTTCTCACCGCTCTTACCATAGTCGTAATAATATCTACTATGCTGTGCAATCACTGTCAAAGCATACGATTCCCTACCCCTTATTCCAATCTTCACTATTCCACCAAGTTCCTTGGCGGTCCTCTAGCGCAGCCCACTGCTCTCCAGTCCAGTCATTCTTGGGTGTCTCAGCAGTATATTCCCAGTAGTCAGAGGTCTTATTATAATCTGCAGTGAATAAACTACAGTCAACTAGGACACCACAAATAGGCGCGGTACCATCATCATAGTAATCTCTCTCCTCCTGCTCTTCTTCCTTCTTCCACTTAATATAACCCGTATCACGACTCCAATACCAGTCGCCATCGCCACAGTACCACCAATTGCCGACCCAATACCCCTCATTAGAGTAGTCCTTATAACTGTACCAGTCATCATCAGTCTTGCCGTAGTAGCGACTCCACGAGCCATAGCGACCACGAGATGGACTGCGATCGCTGCTGCCGTAATAGGAGTAGTAGTATCCCTTCTTATCCCAGGTATCCCAGTCCCGGTTGAAGGTCCTCCATTGCGACCTTCCCCTCGACTGACTCCTCTCGCTGGCGTCGTTTCCACCACGCCTGACAACCAATAAGTTCCGAACAAGGCTCTTCCCAGCGGCTCACCAGTAGTCTCTGTATCTTCCGCCGTACACGGCAGGAGCCGCACTGTAGCTCCTAGTAAAGGTAGTAGTCATTAAAGTGAGATAAATGTAGCTGCAGACGTCCTCATTGGTCGCACTCGGAAATATACCAACCCCATCTAACGCTGTCCTCAGGCACGTTGCTACAGCAGAGCCGCCCAGCATGTGAGGACCCTTACGAGATGACAAGGCGATCATAACTAGAGTATAGGGGTTTCAATAGAAACATTACATGATGTTAACACGCACGTAACGGATCATGCGTTCAACACGCAATCTTGCATACTTGCAATCTTGCTTTTCTCTCATAGGACGCAATATGCGTGCAGACCAGGATTTCCACGCACCATCGGACCATCGACCACCGCCGGCATATGAACACTGTTCATTGAACAGTTGGCCAGACCGCGTTCCAGTATGTTGAATGGCCTGTAAGACTTGGGGATCCGGAGTAGGAGGTCAATAGGGACATATGCTTTCACAGAGCGTCTTATGTATATGCATTGATGTCCATCATAACAAGGAGAGCGCTCTTCACATCATCATGGGGATCATCCCCTCGCGTATTCTACTCCACTGCCACCGCTTCTGGTGGCTACTCACGCTCAGAGATACTTTCCATGAGGCAACAGTACCACGGACCCCTCACCACCCTTTACGAGTAGGCCGCCTGCTACCTCCCATATAAACCATCTCATGTACTGTCCTCAGTGAACCTCTCGTCATCACCAAAGGACACATGCAATACCTCTATGACGACAGCAATCGCAAGTATCTCGGTGAGGCGCTGTATTAAGTGCCACTTGCCTTATCTCTCTTCAGATCTCTTTGGTGGAATAGTGACAGTCTCTGTGGGCCACTGCCACCCTCGCATAACGGAGGTTATACAGCGGCAGGCCTCGGAGCTCGTGCACACTTCACCAATCTATGCCCATCCAGAGCCAGTAAAATCCATGGAGCCACCTTCATTGCCTTGACCGTGTGATGTAGACTCTATACGCTAAGGAGTTGGTCGAACGCCTTCCCCCACGACCCGATGGGAAGAGCTGGAAGGTCTACTTTGTCAACTCTGGATCAGAGGCCAATGTAACCCCTCTGCTGTGTTGAAGAGAGGCCACTGCCACTTCAGGACTTAGCCGTTATGCTCGCGAGACTATACACAGGACGATGGCCCATCATAGCTCTTCGCAATGGGTACCATGGTATGACCTCCGGTACCCAGGGTATAACGGCAGTAGGTAGGAGGAGGAAGAGGAAGAGACCGTGGATAGACCGCTAGCATCAGTCGTCGTCATTGCAGGCTTCTACAAGCATCAAGTCCCCGCAGGCTTCGGGGTGGACCACTTGGCTGTTCCTAAAGTGTAAGCCTCCCAAAGTGACTACTGCCTTGGTACGGCTCCATCGTATCGTATGATAGTTATAACTCGAGGCTTGGTCCCAACGCTTCCGTGGAGGACATCGTCACCTATCATCTCAATGATCTGGCCGACCACCTCGACTCCTGCATCAGTGATGGACAGGTTAGGGAATGAGGCTTCCTCAGTAGACCGATACATCGTCTCAGGTGGCCGCCTATATTTCTGAGTCCACACAGGGAGTTGGAGGACTCATCACCTTACCTCCAGGGTAGGAACTGTCGCTCCTCCGTACATGTGAGAGGTTTTCCAACGTCCTTGACAGGTATCTGATAGGCGTCTACGAACGCATCAGAGCTGCGGGAGGAATCTGCATTGCTGATGAAGTTCAAACTGGCTTTGGTCGTACAGGAACCAACTTCTGGGGGTTTCAGAATCACGGTATGCTCCTTAATCCACCAAGGATGGCTCTCATTTCCGTATAGGAGTTATGCCGGACATCGTTACTATGGCTAAGAGCATCGGCAATGGTATGCCTTTGGCAGCCGTCGCAGCACGCGAAGACGTTATGAACGAGCTGGGAAGGAAAACTTTTTTCGTGGGTCACGCCCCCCCTCCTTCCCCTTCTAGCAGAACAGATCACTGAGTATCGCTCACTCAGAATACCTACGGTGGAGGGCTCGTGCAGACGGCAGTCGGGCGGGAAGTACTCAAAATCATCGATGACGAGAAGTTGATGGAGCACTGCCGACATGTTGGTGATCATCTCTTGAGTTGCCTTGGGGATCTCAAGGTGAGCATCACTCAATTCCAATATGAACTTCCTATTCTCTGTGAATAGGTGAAGCATTCGTCATTCATTGGAGACATTCGAGGGGCCGGTCTGCTGATCGGCATTGAGCACATTGGTGATTCTGCTGCCCGTGATATGAAATGGGCGTGGAACCGCCTCAAGGAGAAGGGATTCCTCATTGGTGGTGCCGGCCCGCACGGAAACATCTTCAGGATAGCGCCTCCAATGTGCATCACTAAGAAAGATGTCGACCACTTCTGCACTGCTTTGGATGAGGTTTATACGGAAGTCGCAACTCGACGATGAATTGGTCAGCTCAACAACAGCTCGGATGTCGAAAACACGCTACGAGCTGCTGGGAGGCCGCAGTTCAAGTCCAACTAGCAAAATTTTGAGAGTATTTTTTTAATGACTGGAGAAGACAGACACCTCGATATCTTATCAACTATGTCTTTCTAATGCTGGTAACGCACAGTCTCTTCGCCTTCAGTTTGCGTTCGAAATATCCATTATAGATATGGTAGTAAGCACCTCGGGCTCCGGAAAATAAAGATGCATAAATGGAGGCATTGTGCCGAACTAAATTTGGCGAAGTATTCACATCGACAAAGACCGATTTTTCTGGCAATGGAGAATTATGATCATTGCGATTGTCACAGAACCCACCAGCGCTTTGTAAGGCGACGGGAGTTGATGAATCAAAATCTTTACGCCCTCTCTCGCGGTCTTAAAATCCCCATCGCCTTTCCAACGTCGTATGTGCATGAGGCTGGTCACCCATTATGAAGGCGTCCCTTTGTAGCTCCAACAGATACCCAGTAAATGATACTCCGATAAGTTGATGAACTCGGAACTTTGGGTCCGTGAATATCGTTTAGTACAAGTAACAGTAGAAACACTACGTGAACAGACGTTGGGCGATTGTGCCAAATTCCGGCGGGCCTTCATAGAGCTACTCTTCGAGCGAGTTTATTTTCCGTCGCTTCGCCGACTCGTTCATCTTCTCATGGCGCTTCCTCTCATCCTTCATATCTTGCTTCAACTTCGCGGTCTCGATCGAAGTATCCTCATGAGCAGCTGGCTCCAGCACGAGTCTATGATGACATATACCTCTTCTATGCTCACATACCATAAAGAGCTCACCTCCTTCCGTAAAGATGTGTATGCTGTAATGCCTCCATCGCAGCGAGGGCCTCCGATCTCGATACGAACTCGACAAAAGCAAATCCTCGATGACCGCTCCTGATCGGAAGCAATGACGATAGTAACAAGGAGCTGAGGTCCTTACCTATCAACCTTAAGGGGCATGCGTACTGCCACAACATTGCCATAGGTTGAGAACAGCTTCCGAATGTCTCTACGTGATGCCTCGAAAGCTACATTTCGAACACATAGCCTGATCAGACTTGATGCAAGCTAATCTGCTCTACTTCATTACCTGTTAGTAGCCCCCTTCGTATCCGCCTTAGTGACGCCAGCCTGGCCTATCTTGCTTTGGCTCCCACCCCCGGCCTTGCCTCCTCTACCTATCTGCAGCTCCAACGTTCGCCCGTCAAGTGAACTCCCTTGCAGACGCTTGATGCACTCCTTTGCAGCTGAGGAACAACATACATCATTAAAGATGTTCCTCAAGTCAGTGACACAATCATCATGCCATCAAGAAAACAAACATGGTTCACAGCGAGATTTCAGCCGTACTTACCCTTGTGATTCTTAAACTCGACAAAGCCGAAGCCCATGGACAGCTGGCGGCCATCAGGCATAGTCTTTCGAGAAATACTGCACTTGATGTAACCTGCCTGTTTCTTGAAGTGCTCCCGGAGTGTCTGAAGGTACCACTCGGTGCAGAGATGTGACTCGAGCTGAACCGCCGCAACCCACCTCCTCAGTGGTGTCAAAGCTCAAACCCTTAACGAACACACTGACACTACCAGCACCGTCCTCTTCCTCTTCCTCCTCCTCCTGGACAGCTTCTTCTTCCTCTTCCTTCGATGCACTCCTCGGCTGCTCCTGCACTTCAACTGTCTCATGCTCTACCCCTTCCATCGGAGTGGACACCTGATAATTAGGGGATCAACGGAATGCCGGAAAAAATCTGAACCAACGCGCCCGACCAACATAGAATCAGACAAATAGACGTGAGCTTAGCCACCCTACTTCTTCCTCAGCCTCTTCACGCTCATCGCGAGTCTCCTCCCCTACTCCCTTCTGTTCCGACTTCGGCTCGAATATATTCTCCGGTGCCCATTCGACATAAAGCGGCGCGTTTTTGAATCGGCGATATGAGAGTTTCTTGAAGGCATGTTGAGCAGTTTTCTGGTCCACAAACTGAGCTATGGCGACTGTCCTAGTCGGGGCTAGCAGCAACCTACAACAGCACCATATCCACTACAAGGAAGCTGCAGGCGTCAATTACTTCTGCAGAGCTGAATGCTCGCTATCCTTGGCCGCACTGACGTATTTCCCAATCACCGCCCTCAGTTCTGCCAGCGTAACAGACTCGGCCGGAAGGTGCTTAAGAATGAGCGTATCCTTCGACCGTGATAGCTGCGGCTTCTCCCCCTTATTCGTCCCCTTAGGCTTAGGTGACTCAGCGTCATAAGTAGTCGCCTTGGAGGTCAACAACGACGTGCCTGAGAGCCCCACCCCATGCGATATATTCCATCACACTACTGTAACCCCAAACCTCAATCAGTACCTTTCCTCTCGAAAGCGTCCACTCTGACTCTTTCCTCTTTCAGCCACTGTTTGACTTCCCTCACGACCTCAGTCTCGCCAACAGCTGCACGTACTGCCAAGTCGTCGGCCTCTACATCCATCACCTACACCGGCGACCCACGGTGAGGTGCTTCCTCAAGGTTCTAAAGGCTGGTATTACATCAGCTTTGTTCAGACCAAGTTTGCTAGCTGCGGCGGTGACAGCCGAATTGGCAGACACGAAGAGCAAATTCCACGTATGTTGTTCCGCATTCTCCCTCCGCTTCTTCAGTTGTTCCTGCTTACGACTAAGGCGTTTCTCGTCCCGTTCCACATGCTTCTTCGGTCGAGCCTGTGCTGCCTTGATACGCAGTACGCGGCCTTGGAAGACCTGCAAGTGTCAATGCGCGTCACAGGAAATCAGGCGGAATGCTAGAAAGTTAGCTCAACAGTGAATCCACCGAGACCTGCAAAGCTTACTTTCCCATGCATCTCAGCCTTAGCTCGCACGGCATGCTCCGGGAATAGATAAGTCACATAGGCCATACCGCGAGACCTGCCGAACACACCGACTCAGCAGTCTCAGTCAATACCCAGAGAGTAATCGTGGTACTACTTTTTCGAATCCTCATCCCGCAGCACCACCACGTCCTCAATAGACCCGAACTTCCTGAACACACAAATCTCCTTGTCAGACGTTCACATTGTTGAGAGGCTCAAGAAACAGTTTTAAAACACATGTTCGCTTGCCTCAGCTGAGCTCAGGAGTTCCTTTAATAAGTATAGGAGTTCATATACGACTTAGAATAGAGAAGCGTTCAAAAACCAGTAAGAATTTCCCAAAATTTCACCAGAATTTCATATCGTCAGCAACACATAGTTGAACATGTGCATATCATCCCACACTGTCAAACAGCAAATACGCTTTGATACTTCACCCGGAGAGTGCCACGACTTCCACTAGGTATAGGAGCCCAGTTACTACTGGAAAGCCTTCTTGATATCATCCTCTGTAGCAATGTACGGCAAGTTGACCAACAACAGCCTCGCAGTGTCCATCAGGACGGCATCGGAATCGTCTCCCGCTGCCTCCGACCCCTCCTCATCCTCTTCGTTATCCTATCAAAGAGTGTTTGAGGGTGTCGACGCAACAGAAATTTCTTCCAATGAACAACCCGAACTGCTGAAATGCCTCCCCTTCAGATCCCCTACTCCAAAATTTAAGCTAACTGAGTCGTCCTAGAGGCTCGTCGTTGTCGAGGATGAGACACCGACAACTCAGACCACCTGAGCCCATGGTCGTGAAAGTACTACTTCGTCATTTGCCTCCTTCGCTTCGCTATCCTTCTCCTCCCCCTCAGACGTCACCATCTTACTCCGTAGGAAACTAAGGAACCCAGCATGCCGTCAGCAACGTATACACAACTTGCACCTACTCCATATCACTAGCACCTCCACCAAAACCGCTCTCGGCAGCAGTGGGGTGATCCTCAGTGGCGTCTACATCCAAGGTCTGGATGTCTTGTCTGAGTACAGCGATAACCACGATGATTTGCATATATGTAGACAGCGTAACATGTCATTACTGTTCATCTTCGACCGGAGTGTCCTCTTCCTCCTCGTCAGAAGAATCATCGTCGTCCTTGAACGCTACATGGGTCCGCACGCTTGCAACACCAGCTTTGCCTCTCCGTACGCCGACATGCTCCACTTTCTAACAAGTGAACCATCACTCTCATCTCAGTGCGATAGACAAGGACATCTGACGATGCGCACACGACGCGGTTTTCCCCCTTCGCTCAAGGTTGGGGAGAATAGTACCACATTTGGTCATCTCCAATGTAAACCCTCAGTACCTCCGCCTTCCCTGCAATGACAGCATCCCGACGCTTGGTCTCCTCAGCTTGTCGCTCCTCCCTAGACTTTCCAGTACCGTGTACGCCGGAAGCCGCCAAGTCCTCCTGTGATTGCTGCGTCGCCTTGGAGTACTTGCTCCACGCTCTCGGCAGCCTCGTAGAATGTGCGGCGAGGGCCATGGCCACCTGAAAGAAGGCAACTACTCCTATATAGAGACCGCAAACATGTTGAGCAATGATAGTAGCAGTCCACAGGCTACCAGGACAACACCCTCCTCTGAAATTACCTGCAATCGACTCGTGTCCATGAAGGTATTATCAACTGCCCGCAACGCCTTCTTAGCCTCAGCTGAAGTGAGGAGTACAAGTAATACGCTAGAGTATAGATAGCGAGATAACGAACTGTATTACCAGGAGAGCGGAATCCGACAAAGCCAAAGCATCTGCTGCGGCCGTCCTTCGTCTTTATCACACGAGCGTCGGTAACTTCACCGTGTGCTGCGAAGAACTCTTTTAATCGAGCATTGTCTACGTGCCTGATACACAAAACCAAATCAAACCTGTCGCATCCGCGCATCAATGGAAGGACGAGTAGCGAACGTCAACTCGCGCTACTCCTCAGGAAGTTACTACTTTGGAAGGTTCTTGACGATAACACGGGAGCTCTGCCCTTCCTCTGTGGACATTGGAAAATGCCTAAGAGAATGCCTGAAGGTACGAACACTAACAAGACAACTCGGACGTTCCATCAGTGATGATACGTTTCTATCGCCATGATTCATGACAGTATGAAACGAGACCCACTAAAAACTCCCTTTTGAACGCAACCCCGCAGCTGATGTAGCCCACGAGGGTAGATGTCAACTGCCACAGACTACAATAACATATCGTCAATTCCTATAGCAGGTGGCTTTAAGCTCAGACGAGGTGAAATGGCAACCTCTTCGAATTTCCTCGGGTCGCTGGGAACTACAAAAAGCAAGAGTAATGTTCACGACCGACTGAACACAATAGCTCAACAAGTAACTTCACGAGACGGCATGCGCGACTCATGGGTTGACCTGGACCGCATGAGAGACCAGATCATCTTGGCTTCATATATACGATGAATCGCCTACAATCCAGAGATATACGGCATAGCTTAGCGAATAGGAGTAGGCGAGAAGATCCCGGCCAGACTCTGTGAGATCAATCCGGGAAGATGACTCAGTCATCATGACTAAACTAAACAGTGGGTGACGCGGTGGTGGTCGCAGTGGTAGTCACAGGTGTGGAGGTGACGCTCTCGGTAGTGGATGCCTGTGAACTGGTTACCTCGGTCGTGACAGAGGCCACAATGGTACTGTCGCCGTAATTATTGCAGATACTCGGTCCACAAGGCTGGTCACCGTCATAGCAGACCGGTACGTAGAGCCACCACTTGCAGTACGACACGCGATCACCGGAGAGACCTGTGTTAGAAGCGGCACAGTAGGCGTCACAATTGGGACTGGGGCCGGCATGAGAGTCAGGAGGACCTCCAGTGGGGGCAGGGGTGCCGGTAGGGCAATCTGATGGGCCACAGGACTGATCCCCACCGTAGCAGGAGGGCTCACTCTTCCACCACTTGCAGAAGGAGGATGGTCCGTTAAGACCAACACAGTAGGAATTGCAAGGGACGGACTCGTAAGGGTGGGCCTCGAAAGGAAGTGTCGGCGTCGGGGCAGGAGGCCACGTCTGCGAGGTGCACACAGTTTGATCCCCACACGGCTGATCACCACCGAGACAAGTAGGGCGAGGGAGCCACCACTTGCAGTACGAAGCCTCATCGTTGAGACTCTGACACATAGTGTCACACGCTGGCTCATACGTTCCATCACCAGTGGGGACCGCATCAGTCGGTGTCACCGTTACAGAAGGGCCGCAGATAGCAATAGTGCCACAAGGCTGATCACCCCCTTGGCAAGTGGGTGGGCTCAAATCCAGTTTACAGTAAGAAGCACCTCCGTTGAGTCCCTGGCAGTAGATATCACAGGTATTCTGCAGGACTGCAACATTCACTGGAGCAGTGAACAACGTCGGAGTCGATGGGGTCGAACTAGTTGTCGCACTCGTCGAGGTCCCCTGCAAATTACGCGGCACTGCTCCAAGCACAGCCGGGATAACCATAAAGAGAGGCGTAGCTTGGATCATGCTGGATGAGAGTAGAAGCCACTGACTCATCAACGATAACACGTGCGACGATCAGTGCTACGGGACGCAAACGTGGACTGCAACTCTAGGAATCATCCCTCCTCACACCTGAAATGTTCACACTACCGATTACTGCATCACTCGTGGATCCGCGGCGCTTTCCTGAAACCGTAAGATATTCTCGAGAATCCTTGCCGGTGCGTATGGATAAGATCTTCCCTAGTGCAGATGGAATATGTGAAACCACCCCGGCTTACGGGTTGGGGTGTCTAAACACGGTTAGGATTTCGGTTCCAGTCGTACGACTTTGCTCCAGCGTTATCCCTGGGACCATGCATGTTACTCAAGCATACCATTTAGCGACCTCGGAAAAAGTAGGGGCGATGCATTGCTGGCGAGGAATGGTGATTTAGTCTGATTACCCACAAGTGTACAACCACACGACGAAGCGGTCACCGCAAAGACTTGCCACTGTGATTGAACTGACGTCGATCCCAGTAAGTCAATTGGTGGGGACGCACACACCACACAGTGTCACACGAAGTTGCGCCTATTCGCTAAAGGCGAGCGAGATTATTACTGAGCGGAGCGATGTAGCTATGTCACAGCGATTCAAATTACAGTTGCTTTCTTATGCACCCAATCAATATGGACAGTCCTACAACGACGGTATCTTCCAGTTATGATTCATTGGATTTGAAGGGTCGTGGACCTGCGCGGACGTTGGATACATCTACCTGCATCAGTGATGTGAAGTCGGATGTCTCCGAGGAGAAACCTGTCGTTGGCAGTAACGATTTCCAAGCGGTTTTCAACACGGTCATGATTGCTGTCGGCATTGCCCTTTTGGCTTTAGGGAAGACGACGGCTAGCGTTGGGTATCTACCAGCACTGTTGCTTCTCATATTCTGCGGCTTCGTCGGCTACCTCATGATCTACCTCCTCTATCGGTGTAGAGTCATGGCCCTTGAGCTTGGTGCCGATTCCATGGCCAGTTACGAAGACATTGGTCGCTTTACCTGCGGCAGAATAGGGCAGATTATCGTCGCTATTGCCCTTCACGTATCACTTATTGGATCGTCGTGTGTCCTTATTTTACTACTTGGACAGAATTCTTACCATATTTACAGCGGTATCAGTGTAACTTGGTGGATCATAATATGGATGTTCATCTTATTGCCTGTCAACTGGCTCAAGACTATGCGTGAGATCGGCTATATCTCCAGCACCATTGGCGTGGTGTCGATCATCACTACCATCATTGGCCTTTGTGTGGCAGGCTTCGTCGAATTCGGTCAGGACCACGACAACGTTGACTACGAACTGGCTGTTCCAGAACCTCTTACTTTGATTGGTGCATACACTACCTTCTCTTTTTGCTTCTCCGTGACTTGCGGTACTCCAACCGTAACTCACGATATGAAGAACCCGGCACACAGTCCAATTGTGTTTCTTTGGGCTACTGTCGTTTTATTTGCGGTCTATCTCGTCGTTACCGTCCCATCTTACCTTGGTTGGGGTCAAGGCTTGCTGTGTTATGATAACGTCTCAGATGCCATGAACAAGGATGTCTGGGGATACATCTCATTTGTTAGCATTGTTGTCCTTTGTGCAACCCATTACGCGGTAGTTCTTCACCCTTCGTGTAGAGCTATCGAAAATGTCTTTGGGTTGGGTGAAGGATCACAGCGCGTTGAGAAGTGGGGCTACTGGCCTTCGCTGATTGCGACGAGTGCCTTGCGTAGCATACTTGTTGTATTAACAGCGATTGTCGCTATAACAGTGCCCAAGTTCTCGTTCTTGGTTGATCTTAACTCGGCCATTACGTATTGTTTATTGCAAATGATATTCCCTCCAGTCTTCTACATGAGACTGAGATATATGATACACAAGGAGTTTGGTGACGGTGAAGTGATGGACCGTTGTGGTGGTAAATTTGGTACCTGGAAGAGTCGTGTCCAGTGCACTGTCCTTATCTGCTTGATGGCCTTATCTCTGGTCGCCTCGGGTATCACAGTTTACAAGACTGTAACTCCTGCAGCCGTACCCGAGATGTGCTCTCATCTTGCACAGTAATCAGCACCAGTAGATCGCCAGTGTTGTCCTCTCAGCTGTGTCTACTGTATCGTTTGAGGGCTGAGGAAGTCCTGGACAACTTTTCCTTATTCCTATGGAGCCCCTGGCTTCAAATCTTATCATGATAAGGTTGTTATTCTGGTGGTAGTAGTTCATGTATTGTTATCGTTACTATACTGCTGCCACCTTATTATCATTCTCATCAATACAAACAATCCCATCTCTCGTATAACACTCACGTTGTGGTTCGGTAGGAATAACAACGCGAGTGGAGAGCTCTGGAATAGATATTTTGATTGTGCTCGTCGCCTTTCATTGTTATGTCGTGCTCGCTCTCACTCAACCGACCGATCCGTAGTATAGTCTGACACTAGTGTCTGCTCTACCTTTCGGTGCTGGTGGTGTTTTGATCACGCCAATTTGAGCACGTTATTACCATTTGTCGTCTCTGTGTATCGAACTATGGTTCATCATAGAGACGACTCAGTATCAGTAGGTGGCTCTCGTAGAGATTTATGTGATTCCTTATAGCGTTCTATACTGCGGATTGCTTGCTGTGAAGACTTCTTGCTTCGCTTCAGTATAACTATAGGAGTTACTGTAATTTAGTATCGAGATTAGTGCATTCGCATTAAGGCGAGATTGCTAGGTTCGTGCTATGATGATCATGGGTGATGATCATTATGGACCACATGAATTCTAGCTTCCTTGTCTCGAGGTGTAATACCTTAACCTGAGAATCCTCGTGGATTCTCGTTGTGGTGGTAGATAGCTAATCCGGTGTAGAGCTTCTCGTGGGTGAGATTGAGATCATTGGAGTTGAAGCTCGCAGTTGGGCATCGCTCTAGTGTTCATCGATTCAAGTCGGTGCTTGTCGTCTTATCTCACCCGTGGCTCTCGATAGGCCGGGGTCCGTCGTCGGGCTTAGTTATCTTCCGCTGTTGTATTCGTTATTGAAGTATTCCTTACTCCTTTCTCCCACACACATTTCGCTTTCCTCGAGTTGTCTTGTTTGTATTGGGAAATATCAAGTGTTCATGCTAAAAGGTAAGTGGCTCGGGGCGGAGTGGGGATGGGGTCTTGCTTGGTAAGTACATGTGAGGTCAAAAAGATTCTTAATTCAAGACATGAGATTATCTCTCTTGAAGAGACATGATTTTCTGAGGCGTATTGGCTATCGACAGATCCTGGCTCGCAGTCATAAGAAGGGTCTAGTTTTCTCTGAAAACTACAACGAGATTAGAGAGTCTGTAAACTATGATTTGCGATTGGTCCAGGTTGTAGACTACAACTTGTAAATAAATGAGATAGACACATGTTGAGATACAACCGTGGGTTAGAGTTCGTTGATATACTTTTTCGATCCGATGAATATATGAAGTTGAGGTATTCACCACTGTTGAGGCGTAGAAAGCTCATTGCTAGTTTACTTGTTTCAGCTTTAGCTCCTAAATAGCATCGATTGAGTTACCGCGAATCTTTGTGACCGGGTGTCGTAGATATCTGAGCAGCGTTTACAATGGAGCAGGTATTCTTCTGGTAATCGATACTCGCACACGAGAATGACCATATTTCACTGAGTATGAATTGTGCATAGTGATGGGCTAGAAATTGAGACGCTGCAGAAATCTCCAGTTACACGCAGAGAGTTCGTTCGATAAAAACCAAACGTAAGGCGTCTTAATGTAGCTTGTAAGCGTAACTCCTACTTGACATCATGTGACTGCTGAGGAAGTTCACCTAAGCATCAAGGCGGATGCCGCCTAGGAGTATAGGTCTAGGTTCAGTGCTCTCAGTTCCTTCTCTTCACTTGGCGAATGTCTTCAGAGAACTTACAAACACAAGAGTCTCCCTCTGTGGTGAGACTGGCATTTTAACCACCGTTTTCTCATCAGAGTAGCTATTCAGGGGCTCGCTGCCGCCGTAGCTGAATCAAGAGATGATTGCGTGACGAAAGACACACTCCAACAGTTAGGACCATCGCCCTGCCTTTTTGAACGGATCTAGTCAGATCAAAGGTCGACGATGATACGATTGGCAAATGGAACGAACTTTTCGATCTTTTCGACATCGACAAGTCGGGAAGTCTCAACGCCCCTCAGTTGGGGTGTCTGATCCGCAGCGTTGGAGAGGCCCCCTTCTATGAGATAACCCAACCAGTGCTTATCGAAATGGTGAACATCCCCTGTTGAAAGCAGCGCTCATTTTTCTGTGCTCCGATCTTAGATGTCGCAAGTCCAAATTGAAAAGAAAGCAATGTCTGAAGAGGAAGCGAAACGTGGGTCGCTTTCCAATCAGTTATCGTAGATCGTGAGCTCCCAAAATTCTAGTGAACATGTCCTGAGGTAAATCGAGGAGGAATCTTTTTTCGATGCCGCCTCAGGAGAAGACATGCATGGTTCGTATAAATTACCGTGCGCAGCGAAGATCGATAAAGAGCAGTTTATACGACTCATGATCTCCATCAAATCAACTAGGGTATTTCGAGGACAGAGATAAGTCATCGAAATTAGATTTATCCTCATAGACCTCCGGAGTGGCTGTCGTACATCCAATTGAGGCGACTGAGTTGTTAGCTGATCGAGGTGACCAAGCTATTGGGCTGGCGTATATACATATAAAATTGATCAGTCAAAAATGGTATCATCCCGAGTTTGGGCCTGGCCCGTCAGAGTAAATCAAAGGGTATTTGGTCGCCTCAGATCAAGCCTTTGCGCAACTGCAAGAGTCTCTGTTGAACTCCGCGAAGGAACGTTGTGCATGTGATGACACTAATCGACATATGCAGGACATAGACAGTAGATTTCTGGATCATTTGCGCGAATGGGGAGAGCGGGCGTTGCAGAGGGAGTTAGCTACACCGAGACAGAGGAGTGAGTTCTCGGTTGGGTCTAAACAAACCCGTGAGTGCGTATTCAGTCTTCAATAATCTTAAAGAACGTACGCTGAGGACCCTGATGGGTCGGGAGAACAGGGACTTGATCGATCATCAACGATGCGTGGTGATGACATCACTGACAGTTCAGCGAACTTAGGAGCTGGAGCAGGTTCAGCAATGCTTATATGAGCTGAATAGTCAGATGTCTACGCTAATGGAACTTCGAGACATTATCTCCGATTTTAGAGTAGTAGTCCGATCAGCAAATCATGATGATGGTTTGTTAGGCGGACCTCACCTGGTTCGCTAGGAATCTCAAATCGAGGAGCACGAGGGAGAACGAGAGAGTGAAAATGATCAAGGATGAACAGGCATGTATCAGAGAGGAGATTAATGCATTGAAATTGAGTAGCCGCGGGAGCGCGAAAATCATGCGACCAACGTAAATCCTCCAGAAAAACAGAGCAAGCTGGCCGACATACGGCGATTAGGGAGTGAAATGACTAAGGTCCGCCGAGATCAGGCTGCCTGGCGGCTCGCTGCTGCCCTTGAAGAACAGGCCGCCGAGGACAAGGCTGCCTCTGCAGAAGCGGACATTGAGCGCGCTGAGGGCGTACGAGACGGCACCATTGAGAGGTGACTCATTGCTGATGTTTCAGTATCTGGCATCATTTCTCGCTGAACTGCATGATATTGACACTAAGTGTGCAATGCTGAAGGGCCGAGCCCCGGATCATTCCGAAATCAGAGGTCGAATCCTCTCGCTCCACACAGAAAATTGCACCCTAATGTGAGTGACTACAGTCCTGCCGCGTCATACAGCAAAATATGAGATTCCTTCGGGAGCCTTCACACTGCCGAGGCTACAGCAGCAATCATCTGCATTACCGATGATCTGTTGACCATCTCGTGTTTTCGGCGCTTGCATGTGTTCTGCCGAACAAGAAGGGAAGTTTGCTCAACGAGCTGCTTTTAGGGAAATCCTGAGAGAAGCTCAGCGGTTCATGGGAGGCTCCTGGGTACGGTATTTGTGTTCCTATGTGTCGTTCTGTGCTTATTAAACTGCTCGGTGCTCTCATTGCTTTAGAATACTCTGTTAACAGATTCCGCAATTATCTAGCAAAATAGAGGAAATCCGTGCAAAAGGACTGCAAACTGAGGCACTAGTAAAGGATGTCATCGCATTAGATGAGACGCTGCGTTCAGACGCCACAACAGAGGTACGTTCTTGATGGTCTCCGCTCCCTCTACCATACTGTATTCAGCAGATTGAAGAAGCCTTCCCTTATACGAAGGTGCAGCGTTCTGTATTCGGCAAGACTATAACCATCGATTCTGGTATCGGATTCAATGCGAAGCGTAGCGGTTAGCGGAGCCCTCAGTCATGA
>NW_003214508.1:194948-219271 GCF_000006405.1 Perkinsus marinus ATCC 50983
ATGCATACTGTCAACAGCTTAACGGTGAAGAGTCCTATTGCAAGATGACTCTGGCTGCTCCTACTTGTGTCAATGGTGATCAACCGTGTGGAACCTTTGAGGCTTGTGGTCAAGACATTCCACCACCAACTACTAGTCTGCCTCCGAGCAATGGAAGCTACGAGCCCGCGTGTGACGTCATGTGTCAGAGCATTAACGATGAGACTTCTTATTGCAAGTGGTGGCAGCCCGTTCCGACGTGCCTCAATGGTGATCAACCGTGTGGTGACCAGACTGTGTGCACCTCTCAGACGTGGCCTCCAGCTCCGACTCCGCCAACTTTTGATGGTGCGCACCCTCACGAGTCCGCTCCCTGTAATGCCTACTGCGTTAGTTTGAATGGTGAAGGTTCTTACTGCAAGTGGTGGAAGGAAGAGGCTACGTGTCAGGGCGGTGGTCAGTCTTGTGGGGTGAGCGACTGTCCATCTGGCACCCCAGCACCCACCGAGGCTCCTAGCGACTCACACAGTGCCCATAGTCCAGCATGCGACGCCTATTGCGTCTCTCAGAACCCTTCTAGCAGCGATGATGGTGAGTCTTACTGTAAGTGGTGGCTTGCAATTCCCACTTGTCTCCATGGAGATCAGCATTGCGGTCCGAGCGTGTGTGATGCACCATCATCCGCGCCCTAATGCTATGTGTATTTCTCATATACGTATATACCTGTATATCTCGGCCGTGAGGGCCATTCGATAGTCAATTGACTATTTCTCCTCTGGATATCGCCTCGTGTTTCTAGTATTTTGTCAAGCGCGTCTGATGCCGCAATAAATCCAAGATAACGATTCAATGTGGTACACCGAGATGTTAAATCACTGCACGAGGACACAACCTGGCATTCATTACTCAATCGAAATTGTGAGGTGTACCGTATAACTTGCCATCACCGCGATAGGTTCACCCCGTAATATCTTTTCTTTGGTCCCTACGATTGCGCTTGGATATACCCTTGATTTTTTTTGAAAGTGCGTGTTATTACGTCATCAACTAGTTAGTGTCAAAGCACTGAAGTATCCAACGCGGAAAATCTCAAACCAACGGGAAGTATGTCAACTTGACTTCACTTTGGTACACTAGTCGAACGAGAGGCACTTTCCGCCTGTGGGTTCTTGCAATACGAAAAAGGTGTACGAGGTGTACTCGACGAAATTGAAAGTTCTATGACGAAATCAAAGGTTCAAAAGTCGAAATTGAAAGTTCTATTGACACGAACTTGAACTTCCTATGATATTCTCGTTTCGGATTCGGACCTCCAACTTCGCGCGTCCCGACGAAATTGATGGTTCAGAAAGCGAACTAGATGTTTAAAAGGTGTAGATTAATCGGGGTGAACTCAATCTCAACGCAAGCCGAAATCTTTGAATTTTTGACCCTTGCCAATGGCAAGTTGCCGTAAAAATGATTCATCGCCGCAGATCGAGGCGCCTGTTCGCACGAGATATGTCGACGATTTTTAATCCCGGTGAGGGTGTTGCGATCGATTCGTTACAGCGCACGCAATATGATATCGATTAACCGGGAACACAATACAGTGCACGCGCGCACTTCCTCCCTTCGTGTTTTTCAAGTCGCTCCGTTTCACTGCGCTCTCAACGGAGTGCGATTTCGTGCAACTTGTACGACAACCGCACGTGAAGGAGTTCGAACTAGTGGCTCTGGGTACGGCGGGTCGGAGGCCAGCCTACTCCAGAATAACAGTGTAAACCCCTAGCCCGATGCGGACCGCATTACGCGGTAGAGATGTTATTTACCCTGGGTATGGACGCTATACCGTGATTAATAGTGACCTAGGACACCAATTCTAGGGACATCGTCTGTTTGGGCCCGCGTCTTTGTATTAATAAACTGCGCGGGGCGAGCGAGAAATCACCTTGACTATTCACGATTTCCCCTGAAAATCTGGATTTACCCCAGATATCGTTCCGCCTATCATGAGGAACGGGAAACCTGTGGGGCTGATGCTCAGGAGTCTATTTGGTTGCATGTTATTGTGTCGTAGGTTTGCGTTGGAGCTTCCCGAACAGCACACCACTGTCGAACTGAGATCCACTTCACGATAGAAAGGAATCATTTCTCTTGGCTGTTGCAGCACCGTTCGTTTTTTAAATGTAGTTGGTACCTCGGTGTCACCAATTCCGACACATCAGCGGATCTATTAAGTCAGTCTCGGCTCAGTAGCCACTGTTGGCCTCCTTCGTTAGCTGCATGTGATGGAGGGTATGATACAGGTTCTACTGCGAGATCAATATAGGCCATTGTATTCGCTCGCGACGTCTACATTATAGAGCTATGAATGCTGGCATGTTACTAGGCCTTATCGATAGAGTCCACTTAGGGATGTGGCACACTTTGATACATTCTCGTCCAGTTCTGTAAGAGGGACATGTATAACGTCGTGGTTGCCGGCTCAGCTGTAGGGGTAAGAGGTACAAGGTAGTAATGTGACGTATGAAGCTACTGGAGGTGGTGCTGGTATGTAGGGTCGGGTGTGGGGTCTTCAACTCCTTCTTCAATGTGACTGAGACTACGGTATTGACCCATGACTTTTTGATGTTATGAGGATGCAACTGCAGGCTCATCAGCGCGCTACTTTTTGAAATAATCAAAAGTATATAAATGACAGACTGAGTTGGGAGAAAGCTCTGTTGAGCTCATTGCATGCATGGTCCACAACGCTTTACGGTGTGCTAAGGCCTTGTAAGCTGGATAGCGTTCTGAGGGGCTGGAATTTCGTGGCGCGCGGTAGACGATCCGATGATATCGACAGTACCTAATGTTAGTATAATGACCATGCCCTCTCCGCCCGTGCAGTTTCTGAAGTCTCTCATTTGGCTTGTGTATAGTCGAGTACATTTCCGTAGTACTGAGTAGTAGCATGTCCTCCTCCTCCTCCTCAACAGAGTGCGAGCAGGCCTTTCTGGATGCAGTCCACCACGTCTTCACTAACTGGACTGCTCTCACTCTCGCGAGGGATAACTGTGACTGCAATCCTAGGTAGGCATAGACAGTGTTGGTAGTTGACCTAGGAGCCTTCAGGGAGGCCTCACAGCGTATCGAGAACATCGCAGAGTCGGTGATTGCTGATCTACGGGCTGGTGGAGCGAAATTGTCTAGTGAGAACAGCGATCAAGTAGCCAAGTTGGCTGATAGGCTCTTCGAGATGATCGCCAACAGCTTTCAAATGGTAGTAGTAGGGGGAGGGGGAGCGGCGGCTGCAGCGGGGATCCCTACAGCGTGTGAGACTGAGTATATTCGACAGACAGGCCGTTCAGTGGTGTTGTTTGCTATTCGAAATCAGGAGAGAACAAGATCTTTGTTCCTTTCGGTGGAGTTGAGTAATATATATTAGAGTTCCACTCGTTTAGCGTGAAGTGGCGTAATACTCCATGATAATCATAGGACGTATATGTTCCCGCGAACAGCGGTTATACAATTGTTTCCTTGCGAAGTGAAACGTTTTTCATATCACGGGTGAAACTCTATTGGAATTGGTGGTTAGGGCACTGTTGTAGATGTACTGATTATTATTCTGTTGAATCTTCATTGGTAGCTGACATTGTGATGAGGTTGTTGGTAGGTACTAGAGGACGGCTCTGATGAGGATGTAGCTTATATGCTCATCCGACTGTGGGAATCGTGTAGTCGAGGGGATCTTGGGGTGGCCAGAGAGGTCGTCAATGCTACACAGGATCGTGATCAATCTAAAGTGGGTTCATCTCTAAGTGCTGGTGGGCATGAGGATAGCCCTATGGGATTAGTAGGTCTTGGAGCAGTGTGCTGAGGAAGGACAAGGTGAGGCTGATAATGAGGAAGAGGAGGAGGAGGAAGTCCCTTTGGCTGAGCAAGGTAGTGCTATCAGTTCTCTCTGTGTGGGCATCATGTTGAGTGTTAGAGGGTCAGCATAAGGAGCCTGAGGTGGATGAGGATGGCTTCCAGACTGTGACTAGAGGTCGTCGCCGTCGATAGCTGCCTACCCACTGTTGTTGTAATACGTTCCTTTCCTCCATCCTGTTGTTGCTGTTGGTAGCAGTACTGATGGGGTTAAGTTTGCATCGTCTCTGCCTTTTATAAATGGCACTTAAGCGTGGGGCGAGCGAAGAGGCTGGTAGCAGTCGGAACAAAAGGAAGAAGAGGGAGGAAGAGGATGATGATGGTAATAATAGTACTTGGTGACAGGACACATGCTGTTACTCGTGGTTACGTTCAGAGGAAGTAGAATCATCATCGTCGTCGTCTGGTGAGGAAGGAGATGATGTAGAGAGCGGCAGTAATACTCCTTTGGAATCGGCTACTTGGAGGTTCATGTTGCATTGTTAGGTGGATCCGACTCGGACGACTCTGGTTCTGATGGGGGAGGCAGTGAAGGAGAGGAGGAAGAGGAGGAGACCGGCCGTTCTCCAGGGAAGTCACCGGTAAGTGTTGTGCGGCGGGTTGGTTGGCTGGCTGGAGTGTGGTGTGGTGCAGTCTAAGGTTACCGCTATGGGATTTGAGAATGACGGCTTTGTTGTTGATGATGAGGATAATGAAGGGAGTGATGATGGTGATGGCTCGAGTGATAGTAGGAAGGGGGCTCGGGAGGTAGATGTGAGTAGTAGTTGTTGTGGTCAGCAGGCTCTTCTAGTGAGGATGAGGCTAGTGATCTAGATCCAGATGATATCGATGATGGGGATCTCCTTATCGTCAAAGAGACCAATCCTGAAGCGTAACCATGTTGGTCAATGGGTGGGTGTAAATGCCTGTATCAGATATGCCCGTATTATGGCGAGGAAGGCCGCAGCGGCTAAGGCGGGCGAGGGTAATGCCGACTCGGGCGGTGCGGCTGTGGGAGCTGAAGGTAGTAGTAGTAGTAGTAGTGGCTGTTGTTGCTATTAATGCATTACTATGTAGGTGGCTCGTCTGCCGCGGGTGGGACTGGCGGGGATAGCTCTGATGATGATAGTCTATTGGGAGGAAGGAAGAAGGGATTTTCCAGGCTGAAGAAACAAAAGTGAGTTGAGCTGATCATGTGAATAGTCCTTATCACGATGGTTACTTTCAGGGACTTCACCAAAGCCCAGCATATAACGGCGACCTCTGCTGATGCTCTGGAAGATCGTTTATTCGACGATGACGACTTTGCGGTAATAACATTCATCGAACTTGCGTTGGAAAGACGTCGTAATTTTTAGGATGTCGCGGGTGGCGGCGGTGAGCAGGGTAGATCCTTGGCATCGCGGGGGGACCGCAGGGATGAAGATTCGGATAACGATTCTCTTGCTGATTTCATTGTAACTCGGGTGGGAGATGGATTTCGTAGTGGGGTCTGTGGCGATCGTCGATCACTGATGGAAAGTCCCCATATTTTTACTGGTGTGTTACAGCTAGTAGTGTTTGACGGTAGTCGTTTGACATTGTAGTTCTGCATATCATTTACTAAGGATCGTTTCACAGGTCCGTGAGGCTGGTGATGCAGGGCGTGACGATGATGACGATGATTTACCGAATAGGGGACGTGAATACGCTGAACGGTAGGCCAGCGTGAAATTGGTAGCAGGAGGTGGAGGGATGGTCTCAGATACGGAGAGGACATGGCGGGTTTGCTGCAGGAGATCGATGTAGAGGTCCCGGGTTCGAATCCCCCCGACAGCCGTATTCCCCTCAGGAAGTATTTGGTGATGCTCGAGTATTGAACCTAGCAGCGGGTCGTATGTCGGCTATGCAGCAGCAACAGGAGGAGGATAGGGATGTTGATATGGCTGAGGGTGGCGGTGTTGCTACAGCTGATCCTGAGAAGGATCTTGAGGTCCTTCGACAGCATGGAAGGACATCGTCGTCTATGGTTGTTCTCTATGTAGGCTCGATTTGATCCTGAGGAAGTTGCTGCCAGATTTGTCACTGCGAAGGACCAAGCTATAGCTAGGGCCAATGTAGAGTCTATGCATGATTGTTGTCGGTCAATATTGCTGGTCATCAGATCCCTGAGCGTTATCAAGCTGTGTATGGTCCTAACACTGCGGCCCGATGCATTGCAGCGTTTAAGGCGGTCCCTGTAGCGGTGGGAGCTGAAGGGGTAGTAGGGTTGATGTCCAGTTGTGGCAGGAGGAATGTGGTTGTTGGTCTTAGATGGCATTGGACCCAGCTGAGGCTGAGTCGGCTGCTAGGGCTGCTACTGATAAGGAGATGTATAATCAGGAGTGGAGTATAGAGGCTAAGTGGATATATGCCAAGATTAGGGAGAGGGTAGTAACACTTCATACCACTCCATCTCGAACCAGCTCTGAATTCGATCACGTAATGGTGTGCTTGGCTCCTATCAGGCGGATGTGTTCGCGAATCCTGATGCCTACTCCACTACTCCAGCCTCCTACTCCCAGGTCTTCGCTGATGACACCTACAAGTGCGTCCCTCCTCCCCCCCCAACACAGCTCGGCATACCATATTTTTCGCAGGTTTCAGATCATCCCACTCATTGAAGTGCTCCTTAGGGATGTCAAAGGGCGAGGTTATGAGATACCCACCATATGGAACGGGTAAGGGGCCTCCTTTCCTTTGCAGTGTGGTGATCGTTTTTTGTATAGGATGTTGCGATGTAAGTATCGTCCAGTTCTGGAGGAGCAGGACCTCTGGACTATCATGGACTTCGATAGGCAGTGGGTTGATATAAAGAAAGTGAAGCAGAATATGGCGGAGAAGCTCCAAGGCTACAAGGAGTAAAATATGCCATGTTGTTTACAGTGGAGGAGGATGTTGTTGTTGTGGTCTCAGTTCGTTACAGCGTGCCTTGGACATCGACAACGAGCTGATGGAACAGGCTATCACTGAGCATGCTGATAAGGAGGCCATGTCGCCGGAGTTACGGGATCGAGTTGTGAAGGTAGTAGGCATTGTACTTCCTCAGGGCTGCTTCTACTGATGGGTCTCAACTTTAGGCCAACAGCCAGATAACGATGATATTGGCCCGTCTGGACGACCTGTCGAGTTCACAGATAGAGGAGACCTACGCTGAGGCTCTGAAGGATATTTCTTTGATGATATCGGTATTAGCCTGTAGTAGGTCGTCGTCGTTCTTGGTGACACCACTGATGTAGGTCCAAGTGGAGCCTAAGCTCCGGCGTCTGGAGAGCACGGGGCTGCAGAGTTTGGCTATAGTGCACAAATCTCATTTGGTAGTAGCACATGTTGTGATAGTTGTGGTATTACTAGTGTGGGAAAATACTCACGTGATCAACTACATGTGTGGGTGACAATATAAAAATTCGCCGACAAATGAAAAATTTGGGGAATTATTGTTGGTTTCTGTACACTCTTACCATTGCGAGGAAACTCCTGGGCTCAGTTGAGGAAAGCGAACATATATTCATACTCCAACAGTGTGTGTTACCACCTTTTATCTCAGCGTGTTGACGACTCGTTGTACAGAGTTATTACGGATGCCGGCTTGGACAAGGCCCTTGAGGAGGTCATCGGTATGGACTCTCAACAGGTGTGTTCCTATCGTATTTCTTCATCGTAGTATCACTTTTCAACAGCTCGGTGAGTCCCTCTTGGTTGGCCACAACTTCGCTCCAGCAATCATCGACCGACCCCCTCTAGCTGACTGGGTCCATGCCCAATGCCAGGGCAAGTCGGGTCTCATCTTTCACAATGAGAGGAGACTGGTCGACGCTTTAGCTCAGTTTACGGCTAGGAATATAGGTGAGACTGCAGTTCTTTTTCTTACCAATTTTCTACATCTTCTTTACAGCATCGGATGCTGGCACTCGTCGTTTCTTCCGTCGAGCACTGTGGCGTCGTGCTCATGTGTGTACTATGCCCGTGGGCAACTTCAAACCGTCCGCAACCTCCCCGGACTATCTGGTCACTCGGCTGTGTATGAAGCCTATCTGTTCCTGTATTGGTCCTACTTGGTCGAGGATCTGTGCTTTGGAGGCTCAGGGCTCTATCACTGTTGATATCGTCTGGGCTGATTACGAGAACCCCGATAAGATAGTCGTAGATACTTTCACAGAGGCGCAGATGTCTTCTAACTACAGTCTAATTTTCAAGGCTATTCAAGCACTAGAAAACAACAAACCTGTACCGTCTGGGAATCATGGTGTGCTTATGAAGTACTGCCGACTTGGACTGCTTCTACATCAGTGGACTCAGTCTCGTCGGGCGAGCGCGGGTGTGATGGTATCGGAAGCAGTAGAACCTAATACGTTGCTTGGAGAGGACTGTTATTTGCGACGCCTTGTTGAGATGTATGCTATTGGGCAAAGTGACTGGCGAGAGTTCGTCTTGGGTGCGGCCAGGCAGGCGGTGCAGAGCATTTACATGAGTATGAGGAAGGAGATTAGGGCTCGTATGAAGAGGGAGTCTGATAGGATCATCGCTGAGAACTGCGTAATGAGGCTCTCAAGGCGTAGTGAGGCATTCGAGATGTGTTGTTGTTGTTATGGTAGGCTGCGGCACTTGGGAACATCATAGGTCGCCGAGGCTATGAGCCTAGCACTGAGGCGGACTCTGCTGATACCAACGCGGAGGATGCTGCTGGTGCTGGTGAGGATGATGATGAGGACTCACCTCATGGGGGGATGGATGATGTTGACTTTATGGAACGTCAAAGGGATATTGATCGACAAGTGGCATTGAGGAAGTTGAAATACTTCAGAGCCTCAGCCGTCGTTATGGAGAAGTAGGAGGAAAGCTTTTATTACGTAGGGTGTACACGTGTATGTGGTAGGGTGCAGAACGGGACGCGGTGCCACTTGGTCACTGCTGATGTCGATGGGACACTCCTTGATGTCACACAACTTGACTGGTTAGTAGCGCCCAAATCAGGTGATGACGATGATATTGATGGTGTGGTATGGAGGTCTTCTTGTTGTTGTTCTCAGCTGAGGATCGCCACAAGGCTGATATGAAGAAGTTCGAGGATAAGATATCTCGATACGTCCCAGCAGTGGTGGTGGTATGTGCTATGGACATCCGTTGTAGAGGCCTCATGAGGGACCTCTCTGATAGCTGCTCTTGGGTAAGGCTCGTCAGCCTTGGTGTTGGATGATGATGGCATTCAGTTGGTGTCGACCCACCCTGTACTGAAGCAGAGTAAAGCAGTGTTGCCATCCCCTCAAGTGGTGTGGGGTGATCCTACTATACCCCGGATCGTTGGTAAGTCCTTATGGCTACCTATGCTCTGTTGATGGTGTATTCAGCCATGCGCTCGAACAAGGCTGAGAAGGATGGCCTTACGTACTTGCAGAGGCTTGGTCTGTCGATGTGCCGGTGGGTGCTGCTATTGAGGTGAAGTTCGATGCATGTGTTGTTGTGGTAGGTTCATGCAGGACCCCCTGGCTGAGACTGTACAGTTGTGGTCTGATGATGCTAGTGGCCACAGTGCCTTACAGGACATACCACTTGATTCGTGCCAGGTAGGCGAGGGAGCTCTACTGCTTTCATCCACCCGTGTTCAGGCCAACTGTGATCGGTTCACGCTCCGGGAGGCGTTGTCGCATGAGATTATACGTCGTGTGAATCAAGTGGGAGTTGACCTTAATGTCAGTGCGAGGTGTCCACATCGTGCTGGGGTGTTGAAGTTTGTGGCCGGCCTTGGTCCTAGGAAGGCGAACATTCTATTGAGGAGGAGCGGTAGGGTTGTATGTTGTTGAACTCTGGAGAGGTTCCTTGATGTTGTTGTCAGATGTGGTCGTGAGAGGCCTCGAAAGGGAGGATGTCAGTGAGGCCTGGAAAGGGCTCAGCCCTCGACAGGTGGGCTCAGCCAACAATATTAGGCTTTAATGAATCGTTGCTCAGGCACGACTACGGCAGTTGCTCGGCGATGTGGTATGGCAGAATTGTCAGCCTTTCCTGAGGCTCTCGCCTGACATGGAGAAGCTCTTGCAAGCAGTAGCTGCCGGTAGGCTGGTCGCTGCAGTTAGTGGTGATCTACCGCGCCGCTTCGACAGGTAAACGCAGAAGCTTCAAGAAGAACAGGCATCGTGGGAAGACCGACGCGGATTGGGATAAGAATGAATTCGACGAGTCAGAATGGAGGCATTAATTTCAGTCATTCTCAAGCGTCGTATTGATTTCAGGGCGCGCGGAGTTCTGTGTCCGGTCCACGGCGAAGACGTAACATTCGAAGAGGTCCTTGCCGCTGTATCGAACCCCCATCCCTTCGAGTTGACACGATTGGCTAGGGACACCTGGCCAGGTGAGGGCTGTAACGTTGAAGTCGGCTACAGTCGCTCTTCTCAGTTGCTAAGGAGGCGTGCCGTATTGCCTGGCATTCCTCGGGAGCGGCAGATGCATCTGACGAGAAAAGCATGCTCTCGCTCATAAAGAAGCGTATGTGTCTACCGGTGAGCTGTGTGGTCGTGGTCTTGGTGTCGGACAGTCATGGTCATGATCTCTTTTAGACGACTATGCAGGACTTCGAGGCGGTATCGGCTAATTTGGAGGGTCTCGTTGATGCTATGCTGAGTAGTGATGATCTACCTGAACAATATACTGATCATGAGGTGCTGTGCTTCTGAGGCGACAATTGGAAAAAATACGTCTGGTGTGTTCAGGTTGACAAGGGGGCATTGAAGGCAGAAATGGTCGGGTATATAAAGCATGATATTGCTAGTGAGATTCACAGGTTGGTCGCCTCACTTGCCCATGGGGATATCTTATTGCTGTTATCAGTCCATACTATAATTACTCCTCTCGTTGGGAGCCTCCTACGGCGCAGGCAGTGTTCGAAGCTTGTACTGGTGAAACGGCACAGTCCCTCAGAAAGGTAAGGAATTGATTCGCCATAGGGATTGTCGATGATTTATTGTCAGAATACTGTCGTACAATGTGAAGTGATTGACGGTAGCTTTAACGACAAGGTTAAGGTTCGATTGCTCCAGAATCGCTGTGATGGGCTCTTCTTCAAATGGGATAAGGTAGGCGTATCCTTGAGTGCATAGTCGTGGTGGAAGGGTGTTGTCTGTAGAGAAATAACGAGATAGAGAATGCTAAAGGCAACTGGAATCAGGGCGATCTCCTCACAGCTCGAGTCACTCACATAAAGCCGGATGTGTACGACTCTGATGACCACGACAGCTACCTCAACTGTGTGAAGAGGAGTTGTGCTGGTGTAGGTTCAAGGTGGACGTAACTGTTGAGGACATCACTGATTATGAGCAGAGGGAGATAATAGATCAGGATCCGAAGTTGGTCGCTAAGAGCGATGACTTCCGGTAGGTTGTTGGGTACCTTGAATGACAGCTGCAGCAATGGTCTTAGGGAACTCCGCGGCCTCGGGAAGGTGGTGGTCACTCAGAAGCAAGGTCTTGATGCTGCCGCTTCTATTCGTGGTCGGCGTATCATCAGACATGACAACTATAAGGAAATCTCCCACAGTGCTGCGATGGCCGTAAGCACTGGTCAGTCGTGTTTCTGCTGAGTCCTTCTGTGTTAGTATCTTGAGTCGCCCTCCATCCCAATAGGCGAGGTCCTATTCCGACCTAGTACGAGCCATCAAGGTCATTACATATGCATGATCAAGATCAAACAAGGTGAGTGATTATGTTCAACGACTTGATGTAGAGCTTTCCCTCAGGCAACAGAACCAGCACTGATTGGGTGAAGCAATTCGTCTTCCAAGAGGCCAAGAGTAAATTCACTCAGCAGGCAGCTCAACAGAACACCCTGGGAAATGCCAAGATGGTTTATAAGGTTGGTCAAGGCTCGTCCTCTGCTCTCACAGCTTCCTCTCCGTTTGCAGTTGCCTGGAGAGCCTGAGGAATTTGACGAGTTGGATCAGATCAAGGCGATGATTGTCGAACCGTGAGTCCATCCGCATTGGAGACGTTACGTGAGGTTCTTATTGATAGTTATATGAAGTATCTCACGGACTTCACCAATTTCGATAAGTATCAGGGCGGTAACGTGGAGCAGGTTAAGAATCTTGTGGTAGCCACCAAGTTAAGTAGCACTACTAAACATGTAAGTGGTCAGTAAGAGGGGAGGCTTGGCAGTGGTTTGTGAAGGTTGCGTATTTCCTTACTCTGGACGAAAGGAAACCTATGGGAGGTGCTGCAGTGTTGTTGTGGGCTGGCAAGAGGGATCAGTCGGGAAAATATGCCGTTATTGAAGAGCCTGTTCACATCACCCATCGAGGGTAGGGAGCGAGCACTTTCTTAGTCCCAGACTGGCGCTCTCTAGATTCAAGCTGTGGAATGCTGGTCCTTTCAAGAGCGTCAATCGCATGATACAGTGGTGGAAGCAGGAGGGGTTCTTCAACCGGAAACAGTACGTCCTCTAGCTCCGTCTTACCTTAGTAGGGCCGTCCGGGCAGATATGTGAAGGAGTATCGGGATATTGCCTTGAAGCATCAGGCGGCCGTGAAAGCCCAGCAAGGGGCGCCTCAAGTTGCTGAGGAACAGAACAGTAAGCTGTCAGAGTGGTAAGGAGGGCTTATCATACGATGTCCAGATAACGACGAAAAGAATGGCAACGATACCTGGAAGGACTGGAAGGTATTTTTAACAACTGTTGTTGTATGGTTAGCATTTGGGCGTTTCTAGAGCTCTGGCCAGTCTTGGTATGACAATGGAGACAAATGGAATAACGGAGGCGGAAGAGGAGGAGCCTCGTGGAAGCCGAATGACTGGGGCAACTCTTGGGGTAACTCAAGTGGTGGATGGAATCACAGCAATGAAGGAGAAAGGGGGGACAATGCAGGCTGGAAATATGTACAACGTCCACTTCAGCACTCATCGATCGTCTTACATAATCGATGTAGAATTACCAGTCGTGGAACCAAGGTAACAGTGGTGGCAACTTCGACAATTGGCGGCATCAAGGAGAGCATCAATCCTACGGTGGGAAGAGCTACTGGAGTGGCAACAATGATGGTGGTTGGACTAAGGACGAGTGGGGACAGTGGAAACGCACCGGTAGGCTACATTTGAGTCTCGACTCGAACTTCATGACCCTCTCAGGCGGTGGTGGCGGTGGTGGTTCTTGGGAGGGATGGCACCGCTGATGTTTGTCGCGTCGAACGTATAACTACAATCTCGAAGAGAATGTTGACCATTCACCATTTATCTAGTACAATAACGGTCTCTATCCTTCTCTTTTTGTGTTCGTTTAGAGGTTCAGAGGTGAGTACGAACCCGTGACATATGTCAGCGCGGCAGGTATGACTAAGCCCATTCCTACAGGAGGGTGTGAATCGCATATTCTCCACCCTTGAGGCTGCCAATGAATACAATTAATAATATCAGGGAGAATCACACGTTCTCAAAGCTCGCGCAGCCAATACCATTGGGGAGAATGTCTATGCTACCTCAAGGTATGCCTTAGTGTAATCAATTCCTCTAAGAGGGGCCGCTATGCCACCTCAAGGTATGCCTTAGTGTAATCAATTCCTCTAAGAGGGGTCGCTATGCCACCTCAAGTTATGCCTTAGTGTAATCAATTCCTCTAAGAGGGGTCGCTATGCCACCTCAAGGTATGCCTTAGTGTAATCAATTCCTCTAAGAGGGGTCGCTATGCCACCTCAAGGTATGCCTTAGTGTAATCAATTCCTCTAAGAGGGGTCGCTATGCCACCTCAAGTTATGCCTTAGTGTAATCAATTCCTCTAAGAGGGGTCGCTATGCCACCTCAAGGTATGCCTTAGTGTAATCAATTCCTCTAAGAGGGGTCGCTATGCCACCTCAAGGTATGCCTTAGTGTAATTAATTCCTCTAAGAGGGGTCGCTATGCCACCTCAAGGTATGCCTCAGTGTAATCAATTCCTCCAAGAGGGGTCGCTATGCCACCTCAAGGTATGCCTTAGTGTAATCAATTCCTCTAAGAGGGGTGACTATGCCACCTCAAGGTATGCCTTAGTGTAATCAATTCCTCTAAGAGGGGTGGCTATGCCACCTCAAGGTATGTGAATCTCAATGTGTGCCCTGGTGCAGGCTGCCAATCGAACCAGCTAACTGGTTAGATGGGAAGACCCATTACGCTAGCGCATCCCGAGGTAACCCCAGTTTCGACTAATCCCAGGATTCAGTCTCACTGACATCGTTGACAGTCAGCAAGGCAGCGAGGAGGTGCTTCGACCGGAGAGTTGAGTCGATCACTGTGTGACAAGACTTGTGATCCTCGCCCAACTATAGACCACCAAAATAATGTTCCACACTAGATGGTTATTGACAATTCGAACCAGTTGATGACCGTGGAATGGAAACGATCTAATCAATGAGTGTTAGCTATCCACGATGGTGACAAACGAGTTAGGCATCCTAGTAGGGTGCATGTCGAATAGGTATCAGTTAAAGAAACTGGATGAGGCTCCTCAAGAGACGGGAAATTTTCACCTAGAGAGACAACACGCAGGCAATTGGCTGTGCCACTGGAATGATTTCATACGAGTGATTCCCGTACCCTAAGCCGCGATTCTCTAGGGGGACTTTTCAATATTCGTAATGACAGCACCAGCAGTAGATGCTAATATCAAGATCTACCTACGTTGTAGACCGACCGGGAATGCTACCAATAGGATACATCCATCTGTTGAAAATAATACGGTACGATCCTCGCTCAAACGCCGCTTGGGAAGAGTTTATCCGGCTCAGATCGACGTCAGGGTAGGACCTGATGAGGATGAGCGAGGCATTGAGGTGACCAAGGTGAAGAAGAGTCTGTTGCCGCCACTTCGGGCATCTTCAGAGCTATATAAACAATTCTCGAAATCGGTACCGCTTCAAATGCGACAAAGTGTTCGGAATGGCTGCTCGCCAAGATGATATTTTTGACGTCGTAGCTCGGTAGTAGTTGAAGCGATAACTGCATGCACGAACGAATGAGTTCAGACCAACAATAGAAGAGTGTCTGAAGGGAATTAATGGAACGATATTCGCATACGGCCAGACCGGGTCAGGAAAAACCTTCACTATCACTGGAGGCACTGAAAGGTATTGAATTCTTCCCCACTCATTGCTAATGCTGCGAGTCATACAATAGGTATGTCGATCGGGGAATAATACCTCGATCTGTATCATACATATTTGAACGCATCGGGAAGCTCAGTGACGCGCAGTACAGAGTAAGAGCATGTGGTGGCCTCAGAAGTGTATTCTGAGTTTCCTCGAGGTGTACATCTCTTATCTTGAAATATACAATGATAATGGGTACGACCTTTTGTACAGGGAATCAGATGATGTCAGCGAACTGGTAGAAAAATAGATTGATAACACTTGAGCGTGTATTCATCAGCACAACTTGCCGTCCGTCAGCTTACAGGAGGATGAGGACGGGCAAATGCATCTCCGGGGACTTAGTGTCAATACGGTACCTAACGAAGAGGAAGCATTGAACCTTCTATTCTTGGTAACCTCTCGCTGTGCGAGAAAAACTAGCGATGCTCCCAGGGTGATACTAACAGAGTTGTAGCAGAGACGCCTATGAACGATTCCTCCACGCGGAGTCACTGCATGTTTATAATCTGGATCGAAGCCACAATACCAGGTCTATTTCGACAGCCTTCTGGACGACGCGGAATAGAGATCAGGTTCGGACACTGTTCGCCGAAGCAAGCTCCATCTGGTCGATCTGGCTGGTAGCGAGCGCATCAAAAAGGTTACTCACCCATCAGCGCTAAGTGTTAATAATTAACGCTTGTTAGACGCAAGTCGGCGGGCAGCTCGCGAACGAGTCGCGGTTCATCAACGTCTCCTTGCACTTCCTTGAACAAGTGAGCTCTGATGCTAAGTCGAATAAGGCCAGGCTGTAGGTCCTCAGGTAATTGTATGTCTTCATGAGAAATCAATAGGGAAGCGTAGCCACATACCATACCGGAACAGTATGATGACCAGCGTACTCCGGTAGGCTCTAGGGTGGTATGGTGGGGATTGAAAACGACCCTGCAGGGATTCCTTGGGCGGCAACTGCCGTACTAGTATGATCGGAACACTCTCAATGGACGGTCGCTCCATCGAAGAGAGTAAGCCCTTATGATGATGAAGCGCCACGTTGTGCTGCAGGTATTAGTACTTGCCGGTTCGCACAGCGAGTGGGCCTCATTAAGAACGAGGCTCGCGTCAACGAAGAGGTGAACTTGACATCATCCAATTGTCCCATGAAGTGGCCCGGATTAGATCGATCCCAGCCTGCTCATTCGGCGCTTGAAACGACAGGTTGCTGAGCTACAAGAGGAGCTCAGAATTCTCAAAGGCGACCAACAGGTGTGACTGCGGTCAGTGTTGGTCTAACTGCTTAGAATGAGCGTCTCAGGAAGAAGTTCTCACCTCGGAAGATCTGTCACACTTGAGGGCCTTGGTAGAATCATACATAAAAGATGGTGAATCTACTGACAGTCACCTCGTTTGCGGATCTATGAAGAAGGTGCTTACTATAGAGAGGAATAGATGGCTAGTTGCCCGTGCAGATCCAAGCATGCTTCTCAATACTACGCGATATGGTCACCAAGCCCATGACCGATACTGGTCCTATTATTGCAGCTAGAAGTGCCCCGAAAGGTAGCGATGAAGCCCAGGTCCAACAACTTCAACTACAAGTAGTGCCACTATAGACCGGCATTGGAACAGAAGCCTCCTATTAGATCGCTCAGCGAGATCAGGAGTTGGCGGTCCTACTGGGCATGCTGAATAAAAGTAGCGATTCGGCACTTCCGGAGGGCGGGTGTGATCAGTCGAGTAAGCGAGCTAGTTTGGATATTCAGAGTTCATATTAGGGGTGCTGCTCCTTATTAGGGGTGCGTCCTGCTGTTGATTCAAGTGGTGCTCAGGGGGGAGCCCCACATCATCCTTCAACTGTCGGGAGTGCTGAGTGGCTCGAGCACATCACGGGTACGTGGGCCGAGCTCGACTTACGACAGGGGAGGACTGCTTTTATTAGGGGAGTCACCAGCGACTTTACTCCTTGATCGACAGCGATGCTTTGAACTATTCCGGAAGTCCATTCGCCGCACAGAAACATTAACTGAGAACAAGGAGCTCCTTCGGAAGCTTTGCGAGGAGGCTAAAGCCCTCGGTGGGTACTCAACCACGGTCTGATGTGTACATAAAGATGAGGCAGGTAAGGAGGCCAACACTGCGAGGGACATTGTGAACAGGGAGAAGGAGAGCATTGATAAAGTGCGGAAACGAGCCATTCTACTCGGCCATGATGGAGATAAGGTAAAGTTAGGGAGTTCTACCGTGCATTGAGTTTGATAAAGCTCCCTGAGGAGTACGAGAAGGAGATACGATCGTGTACCCAAAGCATTGAAGAACAGACAGCGGTGTACAAGGCATGCGCTGACAAGCTGCGAGGAGGTAAGGATGTAAACGTTGGTGTTGTCGAAGGTTTTTTAATCAGTCCGATCTGACATTGAGCGCATACAGAAGATGATGGAGCAGAGTCGTATGAGACTTCAGAAAGATTTCGAGAAATGGTATGCTAGTATCAGACGCCACGTAGATGTGAATTCGCTGTCCAAAGAGACCAAAAAAGAAGTAAAGACATATTTTTGTAGAAAAGGCATACGCACGTGAAGGTGTAGATACTCGATAAGGCAGGAAAGGACACGGCTGAACATCTCCGTAAATACGAGGTGGCCAGGGAGAACATCCTCAATGCAGGCAGCTAGTGGCACCCTTGGCATGTCATGCTCCAGTTGAAAGCATTTCTTGTGAGTCTATCATGCGTTTGTGTTGCATATTATACTCCTGAGGGAAGAGACGCTCATGCGAATGTTCATTCTCAGCTTCTTGTTTAGGAATGCTTCTTGTAATGATCAGCACTCAAGGTGGGGATAGAATGGAAACGCTTTTCTACCTAGAGAAGTGTTTCTCATTTTTCCTTTAGTGCCACATTTGCGTCTATCTAGTCTACCTAAACTATATAGACGATCGAAGGTCACTTTCATCTCGAATCGCGGTGTGTGTGTTCCTTCCTGTTCCCCTTGGTTTTGACGCTTCCGTATCCGACTGTGAAATCAACAGTTGACAGAATGTCTCTGAAGCTATGCAGAGAAGTAGTGTATGTGAGAAGGAACGGTCTCGTTCAAGGATACATAACACATAGTAGTATAGAATGCATCGAATCAGAGAGGACACAGAATGACGTGAAAAGCATCTCAGGAAAATACAAGGGACACAGACTTTATTCAGTACGAAGACACAACCAAGTCATCGAGTTACACTTGAAACCACTTCCGAATGCCACTTGCAGAATTCTATGGCCAGCCTGGAGGTTTCCAGATCTCTCGATAAAGCCCAGCTCATACCAGATAGAGCTGCTGCTGGTGTTTCCCATGTGATAGAGGTCCAAACGGGAAGGAAGGATATCCCGATCGCTAAGGTTGAGGCTCTTCTGAATACCATCCAACACACCGCGACCACCAGCGTGGATGCAGAAATGGTTAATACCCTTCTTGAAATCGGGAATATACTTCTTATTGAAAACCACTTTGATGAGCTCAGTAATAGGCAATATATGTGGTCCCATCCGTCTGAAGTTGACAGCGATGGTTTTGCTAGCAACATCAACAATGTTCTTGGCAAGGAAGACTCCCCTATGGCCCTCCTCGTCCTGATCCTCCCACACACACCCGTAGTCCTTCTCAGTTCTGGACTGTTGAGCGCGCACTACGTTAAGTAGCTTATATTTGGCGCGAGTATCGGGCTTGTTGGTGAGAAGTATGGCAGTGGCACCACAACGGAAGAGTGTGTTTTGGACGAGGAAGCCCCTCTCGTTGCCGTTATACACTTGCTCAGCTGTGATCTCAGTAGACACAACAACACACTTGAGATTCTTCCTGTTTTGTAGTAGACGTTGGGCCAGGTCGATGGATATGCCATTAGCGCTGCAACCCATACCTGAAATGTGCTGATGGAGTGGTAGGAAAACTGGTGGGAATCATACCTGATAGATTATACGTCAGAACGTCACTGCGCATACCAAACTTGTGAACAAGCATGGCACAGAGAGAAGGCGTTGGGGAAACCATAGAGCAATTTACGATTAGAATCTGAGAATAAATATCTTCTCGTTGTCATGCAATGAGTATTGTCTGTATAGCTCACGTCAATGTCCTTAGCTGTAATGCCTGTTTTGTTCATGAGGCCTTGAAGGGCACCACTCATAGTGGTTTCCCCCTCGAAACGAGAGTCGGCTAAGGTAGAACTCCACCTCTGGCCATCCTCGAGTGATTTGATCTAAAGCAGATGACGCCATTAAGAAGTTGAAAAGGCGTGGTATGGCCTTGCCATGTTGGGAGGGAAAGCGGTATGGTCGCTGGTGCCAGAATTGACCAGAAGTTTGCGCATGAAGTTGAGACTGTCTGGTGTGAAGTTCTTATCAGTGGAGAAGATTTTGATGATCTGTTCACGAGAGACCTTCCAGGAGTCGGGCGGCATGAACTCGCAGTGGTCCATGCAGTAGACGTCACGTTGGGAAAAGAGGTTGCGTTGGACAAGGAACACAAAACTGGCGAATACCAGAGCAACAACACCTGAAGACATTTCATACCGTAAAAGCTTCAACACTCAGTTGAGTTCGTACTGTTGTGTTGAAGCCATCCAAGGGCATCCCCACTGGTGATGTAAGAGAAAGCGATAGCCACCATGGCCATGAGAATCGCCCACAGTATGCGGTATCTGAGTGATAAGGCGTTATGCTATGTAGAGGAGAAGGAGAACAGCACTTGTAGAAGGCTAGAGTGATATAGTCCACGAAACGGATGGTCCATGAAACTCTGTTATCGAAGGGGACTGAGGTAGTTGGCTCGTGGACCTCGGCGAACATCGGGGCGGTGGCCGTAGGAGGAGCAGTAGAGACGGTAGCTGACATGAAACGAGGAACTACTGAGCTTGGGTATGGAAGGGAAATCAGGCGGAGGAGAAAACAATACAGTGAGTGTATAAAATATAATAAAAAATATCAATTATAGCAAGTATGTATAATTCTGTTATTCAAAATAATAGTAGTAGAGAAACGTATTTTCTGAGAGCTGCTCGAAATTCGGCAAGTCATTTGCTGAGGACTGCAGAAATACAACTTCATTCGGAACTGAGTAGTCGACTATCAATGGACCAAAGCTCGCGGCTGACCTCTGTCTGAGCCGTGCCATTTCAAGGTCCCACGTCTAGCGTTAGGTCCGAGCCCTAAAGTTGGGGTTCTTGAACTATTAAGGTTCTAAGGTTAGAGGCCAGTGGTCGCCACAGAATTACGGACAGCCCACGCTGAGCGAGATTTTCGGCTAAAAACCCGCGCAGGTTCGAATCATCCCAGAGGTGATTTTCTCTTCATTTTTCAAGTCGTGACACCTTGCGTTGTCCTCCCTGAACTGAACCCTCCTCTATCTCTATCATGGTAGCCCAAATACCGTCACTGTTAGAGGCCTTTGAACGTTATGCTAAGGAACAGGATGTTGAACACTTTGAAAAACTCGAGGAAGTACTAATACGGTGACACGTTGTGAGCTCCCACATGCTCAGCGGCGGCTCAGGTTATGCTAGATGGCCTGTCAATTCCAGTGTTAGGGGATCTGTCATTTCTAAAGGACTGCAACGTGGGGCTTCTGTCTCTCAACAACTGTCAGGTTGGGGTCATAGACCATCCCTTCCCAGAGGGCACCAAAATCGAACGTCTCGAATTAAACTGTAGTTTTCGAACTTCTGAAAAAAATATATGAGTTGTTTTTCAGCCAATAACTTGATTGACAGAAAGTCCCTTGAGGCCCTCGGAAATTTAAAAGACACTTTGCAAGAACTCCACCTCGCGAACAACAAGTAGTAACGTGATGTTAGTACGGGTCTGAAATTCCCATCAGATTTGCCGACTTGGAGGCACTAAGTCCCATACATAAACTTGTCAACATTCGCATATTAAATTTGATCGAGTAAGTTGACGTTAGACCCTTTCCTCGTGCATTTTGGCAGACATCAGCAATCCGGTTGGTGGTGTTGTCGAAGACGACGACGACGAGCAACTGGTGAAAGCCGCGTACCGTGAGGACCTTCTGAAAGCTCTACCCAGTCTCCAGGCACTCGATGGTTATGATAGGAATGTATTGTGGCTGAGTTGTGGATAGGGGAGTTTTATAATCGGTTCCTATTCGGTCAGGGGAAAAAGGTAGTTTTCGAGGACTCCGAGCCGGAGGACGACGACGAGGATGCATATACGAGCGAATCTGATGAAGAGGAAGAGGAGGAGGAAGGGGTCGATGATGATGATGAGGGGGTGAGCCTATTGGAGGTGAACGTCGCGTTACTTCTATTATAGGAGGATGATGAGGAGTCGCCGCATGCTGCTAAGAAGAGGCGAACTGATGCTGTAGAGTAGTACAGTATGACCGTGACTCGCGGTTGACTGACTGCTGGACGTTTTCACTATCATTCTATTGAGGGATGCGTTTTTCAAGTCTACGTGACGACCTTGTAGATGGTCCTCGGACTGTATATTCTAGACAACTACCTTCAAAACGAATGGCTTTTTACTCTACAACTTGAAGTCTCAGTGAGTGTAAAGTGTGCCGTGTGAGCTCCCACAACTAGTTGTAGTGGACCCGACACTCGGGTGGTCGAATGCTCTGTTCATGATGTGGGCCTTATCATACGGTCGTATGAAGGGATCATTTATCCAGAGAGTGATTGGAGTTGCTCTCAAGAGATGATCATAAACCACTCCTATTTCGGCGATACCACGATGAAGTGTGACAGTCTGAGTCGTGTGTCGTATGATATCGTTACCCTTTTGTGTAATGTGTCTTCTGCTAGGCTAAGGTACTTCATTCTTCTAATTGCTCATTCGAACGACTGTTATGAAACGTAACAGTATTAGTAGGCGTAACTATGAAATCCCAAAGTCACTTGGGTTGGGCGAGGAGTTCCAACTCGCGGCCTGCTGCCGAGTGGTGGAATTCGGAGCCTGGCTGCCTGGATGTACTTTACGGTGCTATGGCAAGTAGCCAGAGACTCCTCCAGTAACACGGGTTGAGGTGGGTGGGTTGAGATTAAGCTCACCTGGCCTTAAGAGAAGGCCAGATGTATGTCGGGAGAGGATACTCTCAGTGCAATCAAACGGCCATGAGAGGGAAGTCGACACGCACCAGTGCATGGGTTACAGCTTAGCTTAGCGTGATTCCACCGTTCCTGTGACGTCCAAGTGACGTCACGTCACTTGGTGGCGGTCACTGGCGTGGCGATTCCACAACAGATTACGCCATGGCATTGTCTTACACTTAAATCGGCAACCTATGACAGCAGCCGCTCTTGAGCTTCAGTCAGAATAGTGTAGTCGATAATGATGCCTGTTCAGGTGTTTTTGGAGTTTCAATTTTGTGGTACTCAGAGACGGCGATGACGTGACACATCAGATGTGTAAATAGGGTTGTTTTCATCGTGGTAACAGCTACTCATACTTGTTCATATAGTCAACGAGTTTTGACGGTTACTCTTATGAGCCACAAGTTGTGGCTAATCTCACTGTTGATGTAGAATTCATTTCTGCGTCTCGAGTTTAGGCGTGCGCAAATTGCTCACGCACACGGGGCATGGGCATGCGTGCACGTCATTCCATTAAATCAGCTGTTCGTCGACACCGCCATTGCTCGAAGTTTACGACAGAGTAGCACCAGACGAATGATCGCATCCTGAGAAACAACGGGCTCTCCTTTTACCTAGAGAGGGGACAGTGGATCACACAATGAGAGGTTTACGCTATAAATCGCGTGTAGCGAATTTCTTGCGGAGTTTTTTAGTCGGCCTCGGGTGGAATTCAGTCGTGTTAGTAGGGATTCGACGAGGCCTAGCTGATAGTTGAGACTAAGGGCTATGGAACTGAGTTGTGAAGCTCCAAGGGGAGTCTCGGGAGGGTCTATGTGATATTGAGAGTTGAAATCGGTGTGGTACCTGTGGTTGGTTTTAGTTCCTCTTAAGTCATCCCCTCTCCCGTCACTCCACCCATGCCTTTACTTCCTTGCTTTGGTGCTGGGAAGTCTACCACTGAAGCGGCCACGGTTGAGTCCATGGAGGAAACTGTTCCTGCTGATGCTTCTAAGGTCGAGAAAAGCCAGGTTGTCGACTGGAAGTTGAAGGCCATGTTCTGTGTTATTGGTTGTGTTGCCCTCCTTGGTTGGAACTTCATCCTGGGCGAGCTCGGTACCCTTATTGATGCCTTTGGGGATGCTTATGGAACTTGGTGCTCTCTGTGCTACTCCCTCTGCATTAACGCTGGTCAGTTGATGCTTGTTTGGATCGGCAATCGATTCAGGTTTGGTCCCCGCTTCTACACTGGTTGTGTCACGATGGGTATTAGTATGATGCTCATCGCTGTGTGTGCCATCACCTTCGCCAGGGACAACCAAGCTGCGGGCTTTGGTGCTGGTTGTGTTCTCATCGGAATCTTTGGCTTTGCCAACTCCCTTATGGAGTCCTCGATGTTCGGCCTGGCCGCTCTCGTTGATCCGGTCTGTACTGAGTTTATCCTCATCGGTGAAGGTCTTTCTGGTCTCATCGCCTGGCCATTGGATATGCTCTGTCAGGCAATCCTGCAGGGATTTGGTGTCACCAACTACACTTATCCACGAATGGTGTTGTTCTATGGTATTGGTATGCTAGCCAACTTCGCCACTATCCCTATGTACAAGTATGCTATGCAAAAGCATCCTCTCATGCGTGTTGTCCTCGAACTTGAAGAAGGTCGTCAAAAGTTCGTACTCAAAAGAGAGATGAAGCGCCCTCTTGGTCAAGTCGTTTGGGATACGGTCCCTCAAGCCTTCAATGTTTGGCTCAGCTTCACCATTACATTCACTGTTTTCCCCTGGCTCGTATTCGAGATGAAGCCCTCCAATTTATCTGTCGGTTTGTTCGGTCAGCTCATGACGTATTGTTACCAGGTCTTCGACACTATCGGTCGTTCCTCGCCTAGTTATCATCTCCGTTTGAGCAAGAGAGGCACACGTTTTGCTTCCTTCGGGCGTTTGATTTTCATCGCCTTGTTTTTCCTATGTGCTGAGGTTAACACTAACCCATTGAATCAAGACTGGTTCCGCTTTGTTGTTATGGCGTTCTTTGCTGGTTCCAATGGTGTTGTTGCTTCTTGGTGTATGATACATGGACCGACTCAAGTAGATCAAGATGAGCAAGAGGAGTTGGAGATTGCTGGTTATGTGATGGCCTTTGGGCTTATCTGTGGTATCCTCAGCGGTTCAGTGATCGCTACCATTATCCAACAAACTGCCTTTATGTAAGGCTCGGAAGGTTGAACCTTCTTAACCCTTCATAATCGTTGTATGTTATGTTCTCCATCCATCGTCTCCTGATCCAGTCTTTCAATCCGATGGTTTTC